>NW_017309555.1:28531-34628 GCF_000935625.1 Nanorana parkeri
ATTAGGTTAGAACGGCCATCAGATTGAGTTCTCCACCTGGGTCTCATTAGGAAGATATCCCTTCACAATTGATAGTTTAACAGAATACAAGGGGGCGTTGACCGTCCCCAGGAAACATGAAGGTGTTCGTGACTTGTTTGCAGTTTAGATTTAGGATTCATTATCACTATTTGATTAATGTGCCATCATAATCTGGACACCAGGAATTCCTAAAAACAGGACAAGTGACCCTCGTCCGGACAAAGACTGGGGCGGCATTGCAAAGTACTCAATGAACAGCCGCAGATAGGAGACAAGAATGATATGTATTCCACACTTCCACCATACCCCAAGGTCTTCTCCTCACTCAAAGCATATCCCCCCCCCAACAAGATGGAGTCGAGGAAGGTGCACCCACACACATTATATAGACAGGGCTATATACTTATATCACATGAGTGTACCTAACGCCTCACTTAGGACAAATAAAATATTTTTTTTTAAAAGGAGGAAAAAAAACGTCAAGAAAACACTTTTCCCCAGTTTTTGATTTGTAGTATTTTTTTTTTTTTTTACAAAAACAGCGCAGCTAAAAAAATAAAAAAAAATGCATTAAATACATTTATCCTTTATTTGGAAAAACCTCCCATCCCCCCCCCCCACCATCCCCCGAGGATGATAGAAATGTTTCTGTACTTCTCAGCCTAAGGGCCTGTTCACATGAGATCAGGTCCTGATCAGGTGCGGATCTGCAGACTGATGCAGTGCGTTTGCCGCGTTTTTGATGCGTTCCAGTGCTGGAGTGGGGCTGTTAGTATGTTAGCTGCAGTGCGTTTTTGATACGTTTCCGGACCGGACAAAACGTGACATGCAGTATTTTTTCTGTCGTAAGCTGAACGGAGTGTGCACGTGAGGACTGGAGCCCATAAAACACATAGGGATACATTGGGATGCATTTTGAGTGCAGGAGCGCACGGTTCTGGTCAGCACAGAAAACGCACGTCATGTGAACAGGCCCTTAAAGTTAACATTTTCATCTTTTTTTTTCTCTAAAAGCTAAAAAAAAATGATCACCTGGCATACAAACGTCGCTGTCACTAAGTGGCACACTCAGTGACAGCGACATACTTTGAACATCGCTGTCATGAGGGGGGTTAAAAAAACAAATCTGCAGCTCAGCTGTAGACTTTCATTGTAATGGGTTAATTTTTATATAAATGATAGTACAGTATACAAATATATTTATATATCATTTTTTGCTACTTTTTTTTTACACTTTACTATTTTTTAAAAAAAGTTTACATTTTCATTGTATTTATTGACATCAGCGGTGTCCCCTCCCCCCTTCCCGGCCATTGTTCAGCATTCAGCGCTGCGGTACTTTGATATTTATTGCGTCATACAACGCTGCACTGACATGAATTTTATACCATTTTTTGGGGACAGATAGGGCTTTCTTTTGGTGGTATTTAATCACCACAGCGGGTTTTATTTTTCACTATATTAAGGAAAAATTACCGAAATTTTACAAAAAAATAAACTTTCCCCGTATATTAAATGATAAAACATTTATTACCAAATTTTTTGGTAAAATATAAAAGACGGGGTCACGTCGGATAAAAAAAAAAAAGACACCAAACATGTCGAGCCTTAAAATTGAGCGCGCGAGACCTCAAAAAACGATAATACCCAAAATTGCCCACAGGCGACGCTTTAAAAGCTGTTACCGCTCATCAGTTTAGTGTTATCAGTGATTGATGGCCCTAAAATGATCGCTCTGACTGCGACGTTCGCGGCGATATGTAACGTGTGTAGCGCAATTGTCGTTTTCGCGCGCTGGTGCACCGGACGCATATTTACGTTATATATCTGCGTAAACGTGGGGTGGAGTTAAAAATTTTGGTTTTTTTTTTTTAACTTTTTTTATATGTGACTTTTATTTTATTTATATATTTTTTTGCACTTATTGTTATTACTATCACATGGATAACAATCCCCCTATATAATAGCAAAAGGCACACTGACAGGTCCTCTTTATGGAGACATTAGCTGTCTTCTAGGACCCCTAATGTCACCTGTGGACCCCAAAAGAAGCTGATGAAGCCGAGATCTGCTTTATCAGCTTCTTCTCTCTGGCTGTAGCAGCCAGATGACTGACAGGTGAATGCGGATGTAACACACATCACTTCCGCATTCACAGCCCGGAGGGAGATCAGCAAGGAGCTGATCTCCCTTCCTCTTCCTCCCGGCGCCCTCCGGAGCCGGTCCCGGGGCCGCGGATCCGGGGAGTGAAGGTGAGGGGTCAGGAGGGAGAGGGGACCGAAAAAGCAGCGGTGGCAGCAGACGGACGGACGGGGCACATATAGACGATCGGCAGGCTATAGAGGCGTAACGGGTGTTTGCATTGCACGGGTCTTTTCTGCCAGAGCGTGCCCGCTAGGGGGCGCGCACGAGCAGAAAAAAAAGCCGCCTGGAGACGGCCACCCGCCAGTGCAGCAGTGCCGGGCGGACGGCAGCTGGTTACAGGAGAACTATGAGGGGAGTGATTCTCAGCCTCATAATCTGAGCCGACCTGCGACAATGAGACTGTCACAGGTCGGCTCAGTAGATCGGGAGGTGAGCGAACACATACCGGCGCTCGCTCACTTCTCAATCTATCCGTGCAGAGAGCCGCTGACTGGCGGTACGGACGGGGAGGGGGCGGGCACAGCCGCTAGATTATCCGGCAGCATTTCAGGATCAGATGTCACTAAAGGCTTTCTGATCGCTCCAACAACCATCAGAAAACTGCAACATTGTATCAGGAATAAGATACATTATGTTTCTATTGCTGAAAGTTTAAACAAAAACAGCCGATATACACGGAGATTTCCCGATCTATACCGGCTGTCAGAGTGACGGCAAGAGCTGTAAATGCGGCTCCGCTCTCACTCCGACACCCGATTGGGTCTCTGAAAAAGGTTAACTCTTTCATTACTGGATTCCTCTATACTGACCCGTCCATTACTGAACAGTAACCTCTGATTCTCAGCCGCAAATAACTGGCCGTGTACAGCGCACGTCTCCCGTCACGAAGGGGTTAAACATCATTTGCCATATAGTTCCTACTCCCCAACTTTATCCGGGTCCTCCTGTAGCGTTATGGTGTCTAAGTCCGAGTCTATTACCCTCCCAATTTTAGTGTCAGCAAACATGGAAACTTGGCTATTAACACCCTCCCCCAATATCATTAATAAACAGATTACACAGTACGGGGCCCAGCACAGAACCCCGGGGCCCGCCACTCTCCGCCATACACCAGAGAGAGCCATTTATCAATACTCTGTACACGTTCCTGTAGCCAGTTCTCTATCCAGGAACACACCATTCCATCTATGCCCATAGCCCTCAGCTTGTGTACTATGCGTTTATGCGGTACCGAGTCACATCCACCGGACAATTACTGCACAAAAACAATAACAATATTCTATTATAATAAGAAAACAACAAAAGGATCATTTTATATTGTTTCTAAACTGTTCCAACATGAAATTTAAGCAAAGATCAATGAGATCCATTGTCAGTGCAAACAGCAGCCGATATGTGAGAAATCATCATAATTACCGACAACACCGCCCCTCCATTCACCAGAGACAATAGCACCCCCCTCCATTCACCAGAGACAATAGCACCCCTCTCCATTCACCAGAGACAATAGCACCCCACCCCTATCCAGCAATAGCACCCCCCCCTCCATTCACCAGGGAAAACACCAACACAACTGGTCCATTCACCAGAGACAACTGATGCTGCTTCTCTATTTTCTGTATTGAGGAATTCGCCTTTTGCAAACCATTTCTTCTGAGAGAAGAATGACGGGACATATCAGCGAGTCATTACTATACCCTGTCACTGCTCGCCAGCGCCACCCATATAGGCACATCACTGGGCATGTTAATGCTTCTAGCAATGACAAGCCCCAGAAGACACTCACCGAGTTTAGCTTCAGAGGTATCCATTTCCCACTTGCTTTTCGGAAAGTAACCCTGTGTCACAGGAAATAAAAACTGCAAGGGTTAACGGGAAACATGCAGTCAGCAGAAGAATGGCTTTATATTCGGACACCACCAGTGCGGCAACGGGCACACAAAGCCAAAATACATGGAGAGGGAGAGAGGCCGGTGACCCGGGAGGGAGGGGAGGGGAGGCAGGTGGTGACCCGGGAGGGAGGGGAGGCAGGTGGTGACCCGGGAGGGAGGGGAGGCAGGTGGTGACCCGGGAGGGAGGGGAGGCAGGTGGTGACCCGGGAGGGAGGGGAGGCAGGTGGTGACCCGGGAGGGAGGGGAGGCAGGTGGTGACCCGGGAGGGAGGGGAGGCAGGTGGTGACCCGGGAGGGAGGGGAGGCAGGTGGTGACCCGGGAGGGAGGGGAGGCAGGTGGTGACCCGGGAGGGAGGGGAGGCAGGTGGTGACCCGGGAGGGAGGGGAGGCAGGTGGTGACCCGGGAGGGAGGGGAGGCAGGTGGTGACCCGGGAGGGAGGGGAGGCAGGTGGTGACCCGGGAGGGAGGGGAGGCAGGTGGTGACCCGGGAGGGAGGGGAGGCAGGTGGTGACCCGGGAGGGAGGGGAGGCAGGTGGTGACCCGGGAGGGAGGGGAGGCAGGTGGTGACCCGGGAGGGAGGGGAGGCAGGTGGTGACCCGGGAGGGAGGGGAGGCAGGTGGTGACCCGGGAGGGAGGGGAGGCAGGTGGTGACCCGGGAGGGAGGGGAGGCAGGTGGTGACCCGGGAGGGAGGGGAGGCAGGTGGTGACCCGGGAGGGAGGGGAGGCAGGTGGTGACCCGGGAGGGAGGGGAGGCAGGTGGTGACCCGGGAGGGAGGGGAGGCAGGTGGTGACCCGGGAGGGAGGGGAGGCAGGTGGTGACCCGGGAGGGAGGGGAGGCAGGTGGTGACCCGGGAGGGAGGGGAGGCAGGTGGTGACCCGGGAGGGAGGGGAGGCAGGTGGTGACCCGGGAGGGAGGGGAGGCAGGTGGTGACCCGGGAGGGAGGGGAGGCAGGTGGTGACCCGGGAGGGAGGGGAGGCAGGAGGGGAGGGGGAGGAGAGGCAGGTGACCCGGGAGTTGTGGTTCTGGGTTCATACAGGATTTGGGTTGAATGTTATTACAGTAATATATCAGGAATAGAGCCGGGAGGGGTATTCTATATGTCCTGGAAGATTTATGCAGCATCATTCGGAAACCTCCGAACGTCATGAGAAATCTATTATTACACATCTCTATATTTCTCCTTGTCAGACTCTGCAGCCTTCTCCTACCCGATCGTTGTCGTCATCTTCTGCTGCCTCCTTCTTCTCATCTTTCTGTGGCTCCACCGAAGGCTCAGAATCCTCCATTTCCACCTGCCGAGACCAGACAAGGAGCTCAGGTAACATAACATCCCATTCCCCACAGCCCGGAATCCCCAACATCCCATTCCCCACAGCCCGGAATCCCCAACGCCCCACAGCCCGGAATCCCCAACGTCCCATTCCCCATAGCCCGGAATCCCCAACGTCCCATTCCCCAGCGCCCGGAATCCCCAACATCCCACAGCTCGGAATCCTCAACGTCCCACAGAGAGTCCCCAATGTAACACCCCCCCACAGTCCGGAATCCGTAACCCCCTCACATCTTCCCAGCAGGAAGGAGCAGAATTTCGGGTGATTACCTCCTCGATTGCGGCATCCTGAAGTAAGGAGCGGATATCCAGGCGGATCATGTGACGTGGAGCCGGCTCCCAGTTATCCGCCATCTAGAGAGAGAGAGAGAGAGAAGTGTAAGGAATGTTGTCCGGACAAAGCGGAGAAGGGGGCATCAGAGACTTCGGAGGGGGGCGTCCGGCACTCCCAGCATTTACCTTGCTTATGTCCTTCAGCTTACGGCTGTGCACATTGCGCTTCGCACAGGTCTGGGTGTCGCCTGTGATCTCCGCCAGGTAAACCTACAGAAGAAATATGAGCAACATTCACCAATGAGGACCCGGTCCGGGAATGTGCAGGGGGTCCTGGGGGAGGAGGGGTCATTATATGATGGGGATTGTGAAGGGCTGTCCTCGGGGAGTCAGTATATAATGGAGAATGGAAAGAGTGGTCGGGTTGAGGGGCATT
>NW_017309555.1:34679-36027 GCF_000935625.1 Nanorana parkeri
CCCCCCCCCCACCTTCCCATCCATTTACCTTTCTTTTCACTTTTTTCCCAGATTCCGGATCTTTATCAACCTTCTCCACCTCCGTGATGAAATAATCATCAAGACTCAAGACTCTGGGGGCGGATCCGCCATATTCCACCTCTTTGTCCTGGGTGACAACAAAGTAAGAAGGGTTTCTGTGCTGTTATGGCCATTGGGCTGCCCTGGTATATAACAAAGGGTCTTCCTGACCTGAGAATGTCCTACAGTCAAGTCAGTAGATTGTACAGCCATTGATGACCAGTAAGAGCCTCCCCCCCTGCCGGGCAGGACCCCCAGTGAGGGGAGCCTCCCCCCCTGCCAGGCAGGACCCCACCCTGCTGGCAGCACCCCCAGTGATAGGAGCCTCCCCCTGCTGGCAGCACCCCCAGTGATAGGAGCCTCCCCCCTGCTGGCAGCACCCCCAGTGATAGGAGCCTCCCCCTGCCGGGCAGGACTCCCAGTGATAGGAGCCTCCCCCCTGCTGGCAGGTCACATGAACACTCACCCGTATGAGTTTGGCGACGTGAGTTTTCCCACTTCCAGGAAGTCCTCTCATGATGACCACGATCTGTAAGAGAATTTCTCCTCATTAAATGGAAAAGATCCAAAAGCAGCGGAGGAAGAATATGGAGATAAAAGGCGACATACGCGGTCTGGCCGACTGTCTCGTCCGGGCCTCTTAAGGAGATCATCCACATTTTTGGTCTCTGGCTTCTTCTCTGGCGGGGGGGCCGACATGGGAGGGGCCAAGACAGATCGGTCCTCTGGGTAACTCCTACGACTTCCTGCCAAGACAGAAACAGTCCATTTCCTGCTCCTCATAACAAAACATTGGCCCCATGCGTCAGTCCTCCTTACCTCCATACGATGGTGGGGGCACCTCATACCCCGACCGATCCGCCTTCCGATCAGAGGCGCCGCGCCGGCTGGAGCTCTCCTTGTCCCGGTACGAAGACCTAGAAAGATATAAAGATGGATTGTGAGATTCCCGTCTTCAAAGCACTCACCTTTCTGGTACGGGAGAATTCCACCTCTGTCCGGCTCAGGAAGGAGCATAACCCGCTCGCCATAGGGAGTCTGCTCCACTTTTCCAATAGCAAGATCTAGGACAATACCACAACATTAGTCCAGGGGACGGTAAGGGGCGGAGCTTCGTGCAGCAGACAGCGTGTACAGAGGATGGTCACGGGGTAACCTCTCACCTCGGCCATGAGCGTAGTCCACAGTTTGCTGAATTCCAGATAGTTTGGAACCCACAGGAGGGCCAGAATTGGGCCCCCTTCTATCTTCTTCCCAAAGACCACTGAAAGGGGCACCAACGGCTCTA
>NW_017309555.1:36522-49212 GCF_000935625.1 Nanorana parkeri
CATGTCTCAACCAGCTCCCTCTCCGGCCTCCCAGTGCCTAAACCATATCCCTCTCCGGCCCCCCAGTGCCTCAACCATATCCCTCTCCGGCCCCCCAGGGCCTAAACCAGCTCCATCTTTGGTCCCCCAGGGCCTCAACCAGCTCATTCTCCGGCCCCCCAATGCCTAAACCAGCTCCATCACACAGCAATAATAACAATGCGTGTCTGGCACTCCGTACTGAGAAGTAATAATAATTGTGAAGGTGAATATGAGGCAATCGTTGTTGTACTGGCGCCACCTCCACCCCACCATCAATCTCAGTGTGGGGTCTCGGCAGACAAACAATGAAACATCCGCCCAATGACCGTTCTGTGAGGTAAACGAGTTTTTTTAATGGCAGATGTATTGTTGATGTTTTGGAATCTTTGTTGTATTTGAGGATTAAAGGAGAACTATGAGGTCGGGGCTTTTCCCCATAGTTCTCCTTAGGGTAACGGGAGGACACAAACTAGCGTCCTCCCGTCACCCTAGGCTCAGTATATAGGGAGCTACAGCTTGCGGTATACTGAGACGCCGGAGCGGATCCCGACAATTATGTCGAGATCCGCCCAGCTGCGTGAGTGACAGCTGGCTCTGCCTATCTAGAGGCAGAGCCACTGCAGCGGCTCCACACCGGACTGACCGTCTGATGCCCGTTTCCCAACATTGTCCGATGACTGCGAATCGCCGAAAAAGCTTTTCAAGTTATCCAGCTGCTCCTTTTGCTCCCTTTACAAAAAACGAAAGAGAATGATCAGCGAGACCCCCCGAACGTCCCGTCACACCACGCCCAAGACACTTCACAGATTGGACGAACATTCGACGCCAGAAGACCGTCAGAAGAGTCAAGGGGCGGAATGTTGGCATTACACACCTGAGCATTTTCAGCTCCTGTGCCGCTTTCAGAATGATCTCATGCTGCCGCTGACTCAGTGCCAGGCAGCCCGCCGAGCCAGGCTCGCCCACTGGTAACGCCGACTGGTCAGGGAGGGCCGCCGAAGCCGGATCTGCAGGAAGCCGAGCTGGATTCAGGCCTTCGCCCATAGCTCTCTCTTCACGTGGATACCACCCACCGTCTTTGGGCTCCAATTCTGATCTTTCAGGAAGCAAATCGGGATTTCGGTCTTCGTGCCAGAGGGGACGTTCGGCGAATTCCCGAAGGCGAAGCTCCCCGCGGTCACGGAAGTCTCGGTCCGCCAACTCTCTCTCCAATCTCCACCTATCGTCCAGGTATCGGTCAATGGGCGGGAGCGGCGGGGGAGGGGAGCGTGCTCGGACAGGGGAGAAGGGACGGTGAGGAGACAAGGGTCTTCGAGAGGGCAACCAGTCTCTATCCCGGAGTGGTAGATCAAGGTCTTCTGGAATCCTGGGATAGTCTCGGTCGAGTTCCCGATCAAACAGAAAAGGTCTTTCTAGCCGGTTGTAATTGAGGACCCTGTCTAGGTCCTTGTCTGCAAACCGATCATACCAAGGATCACGTCTTATATCCATATCATGAGGAAGAGGCGGCGGCCGGAGGGGCAGTCGTTCATCTCTCATATACAGATCCAATAACGGGTCTCGTAAAAGCTCCGGATCGCGAGCCCTCCAGTATCTCTCTCTCTCCCAATCTTCCAACCTCTCGTCCTCCAGTGCAAAGTCCCTCCTCCGCATTTCTAATGGGGGCTCCAGAGGAAAGTGCTCCCTGTCAGCCATCCTTGGTTCTCGGAGGAAAGGTTCTCTGCCAAACTGCGGGGGTTCATTCAAACCCTCTCTAAATAAAGGTCTTTCATCTGGAAAGTTCCCCCTTGGCTCAAAGCCTCGGTCATCCAACGCATCCATTTCGCGATTGCCTGGTCTGTGAGGAGGTCGGCCACGCATGAACCCTCTCGCTCTTCCTCTTCCACGGTGATCAAATCGCATGTCGTAATTTTCTGGCCAATCCTCGGCATAAGGTTCAGGCTCAAGGGGCAAATCATTCTTTCTAAAGCCGCTCGGCCTGCCTGGCTCATGATGCAAGTAACCGTCCGCATCATCTGCGTCTTCGTTGGGAAATTCTGGTCTGCTGTGACGGCCCTCTGGACCATGTGAATGTTTTTCTCCCATTAGAACTTCATCTTCCTCGTCGTAGGGGTCCTCACACATAGGATCAGCTCCCATGGATGGAGCATAAACATTTCTGTCCTCCCCGGCTCTCTCTAGAGGCTCTTCCCAAGAAAAGGGCACTCTGGGAGCACCGGGCCTAACAGGATGACCTGCCCTCGGCCCACCCGGCCTAACTAGGAGAGGTGCCCTCGGCCCACCCATCCTGACTGGGGGACCTGCCCTCGGCCCACCCATCCTGACTGGAGGAGCTGCCCTTGGCCCACCCATCCTGACTGGAGGAGCTGCCCTCGGCCCACCCATCCTGACTGGAGGAGCTGCCCTCGGCCCACCCGAAGGAGCCCAAGGGTCACCTGGCCTGACTGGAGGAGCCCAAGGGTCACCTGGCCTGACTGGAGGAGCCCAAGGGTCACCTGCCCTAACAGATGGCAATAAGTGAGCGGCCTGTGGCCTAAATGCTGGATTGGTATGGGGAGCAAAATGGGCACCTATCCCAGTAGTCGGAGTAGGGAGTAGTCCTCCTGTCTTAATAGTGGAAGAAATCTGAAAAGCATCCTGTTTTCTTGAGGAATTTGGACCATCGGTGACCTCCTCTGTCTTTTTGGGAACGGAAAGGGTAGCGACCGGGGCATCTGGTTTAGCAGCCTCTGGAGCTGCACCCTGTGACACTGAAGGCTTACTGAGGTCGGGTGAACTCATTTCACTCTTCTCAGATGTACTTTTATTGGCCGTCTGGCCCGGGCCCTTCGTTACCTCTGAAGGGACGGATGGTGCAGACAGAGGCTTGTTTGCTGCGCTTGGTACGGGCGAGGTTTGGCCACCCTCCGGATCAGTTTTAGGTAAATCGGAAGCTTTCGTTTTCTCCTCACTGGACTCGGCAGCCTTCTCTGGTTTGTGCGGCTCAGAAGAGGCCGAGGTCCCCGTTTGTGGAGCCGGGCTCTCGTGGACTGCTGGGCTTTCTGCTTTCTTGGCACCTTCCTTGAGGGGCTCATTATCTGGTTTCATCTTAACATCTTGCGGCTCCTGTTTAGCAGCGCTCTGACCCCCAGAAGACGATTTTACCCCTGGGAGGGCATCGGTCCCTTTGGGCACTTGCTTCTTGAATTGGTTTTGATAACTTTCTTTGGGGAGATTTTCAGTATTGAGCTGAATTTTAGGTCTCTCTAGAGGAGAATCTCCTAGCAAAGGAGGCCTGGTTGCCCCATCACTTCTTCCCCGGGGCCACTCTGGTCTCCCTTTTCTATCTCCTGAACCCCACCTATCACTGAAAGGAACCCTGTTTTCTTGACTGTCTGCAGCACCAAAGCTGTCTTTATCATGGCTCCAGTTATCCCCCGGTGGACCATCAAAATCCCCAAATCTACTCTGTTGATGAGGATGCATTTTTTGGCCTCTGAAGCGGTCCCCAGGAGGGGGCATTTCAGGGCCCTTAAACCGGTCCCCAGGGGGGTGCATGTCCGGGCCCTTGAAACGGTCCCCAGGGGGGTGCATGTCCGGGCCCTTGAAACGGTCCCCAGGGGGGAGCATCTCGGGGCCCTTGAAACGGTCCCCAGGGGGGAGCATCTCGGGGCCCTTGAAACGGTCCCCAGGGGGGAGCATCTCGGGGCCCTTGAAACGGTCCCCAGGGGGGAGCATCTCGGGGCCCTTGAAACGGTCCCCAGGGGGGAGCATCTCAGGGCCCTTAAAACGGTCCCCAGGGGGGTGCATCTCAGGGCCCTTAAAACGGTCCTCAGCAGGAGAGGGCATCTCAGGGCCCTTAAAACGGTCCCCAGGAGAAGTCATTTCAGGACCCTTAAAACGGTCCCCAGGAGAAGTCATTTCAGGACCCTTAAAACGGTCCCCAGGAGGAGGAGGCATCTCGTGACCCTTAAACTGGTCCCCAGGAGTAGAGGGCATCTCAGGGCCCTTAAAATGAGAAGAGGGAAATTCATGGCCCTTAAGCCGGTCAGGAACATCAGGACCACCAAATCTGTCATGAGAAGGGGGAATATTCATTCCTCCAAAGCGGTGATGGGATGGTGGCATCTTGGGGTCCCTAAGGCCTTCCTGATATGAGGGAGGCTCAGGGCCTCCAAAGCGTTCCTGTGAAGGTGGCTGTTCAAAACCCCCAAAGCGTTCCTGTGGAAGGGGTTCTTCAGGGCCTTCAAAGTGGTCACGAGCAGATGGTAGCTCAGGGCCTCCAAAGCGGTCTCTTGAAAGTGTCTCAGGATAACCAAAACCGGGTGTTCGACCTTCGACAGCACTAAATCGGTGCCTGGGATGGCCTTCAGAAAATGGAAACCTGCCCCGCGGTGCTATACCAGGAAACCTAGCTCTACCCCTTGACTGCAACTCTGGAGCATTGTACCTAAAGCGCTGAGAACCCTCAGGGTGGCCAAACCTTTCCCGGAATGGAACTTCAGGAGCAGCATGACGGTCATATGGTGGACCTATCCCATCTCCATATCTTTCATAGGGTGCACCTTCAGGACCTCCAAACCTGTTAAATCCAGAACTCTGAGCATCCCCGAATCTGTCCATGGGGGAGGAAGTATTTTCTACACCCCACCTGTCCTGAGAACTGCTCCACCTATCACTGGAGGCTTCCTTAGATCCACTCCACCTATCATCAGGGGGTTGATCCCATTTACTTCCCATGTCATCAGCCTGACCACCCCTCCTGTTAAACGGAGGACCGTCGGACCTGTTCCACATTTCCGCCGGGCGGTTTGACTCTCTGTCCGACATTGGCCCACTGGGATATTCGGACGTCTCCTTGGCTGGGGACTGCGAAACCTGAGGCGGTTTAGGTTTATCCCAGGACTGATCGGGATCTTTAGGCCTGTCCCATCGGCTAGCTGGAGCCATGGGATTACCAGCTTCTCCATATTGCTTGGATGTGTCGGCTGGGGCGGACTGGTCCTTCTGCTCGTTAGTCCACTGCTGGTTCTCTCGGTCATGCGTGGGACGGGAGCTGTGGAAACCAAGTGACCCAGGAGGAGGGAATCGGGGAGGTGCAAAACCCGGCCCCTGGGATGCAAATCTACAAAAAACCAAGAGAGACACATTGTTAGTGCGGCAGGTCGAAAAACAAGAGTCACGCTCGTCTTCTGGCTCCTCCCCATTTCCTAACCTTTAACCATCTGCCAATATCACGAAAAGCCCAAATCTGGCTCCAGAAAAAACATTTATATCCTAAGTAGCAGACCGGCACTGGCATAGAAGAGCCGGCACATGGCTTTCACTTTGCTCCAGAGCTCCACACAGATGATAAAATATGAGTTTGTGTCCTCCCGTTACCCTAAGGAGAACTATGGGGAAAAGCCCTGACCCCATAGTTCTCCTTTAATAGGGAACCCGGCCATCCTCCTTCCCCGCCATACTGGCCTGTTGTCCGTAAGGATGAACGGAAAGAAAGGGAGGGAAGGAACGCAAGTGACTGGCGCAGACTTTGTGGCGGTGGATCGACCTGGGAAAAGAACACTGATTCAGGTGGAAATGGGCGATGGACACTCACGTGACCACAGGAGGCTTCACCACCAACCCCTTCCACCGCAACCTCAATTGCTTGGATTCATTATTCCATTAACTCATTCATTACCTCCCTGGACAACACAGACATTCCACGTTTTCTGACTTGCCTGCTTTGCGACCACTCGCACTTATGACGGACCGCCGATTGACCTCCGACCTTGCGCGTCAGTGCGAGGTGTCGCCGGCGGAAGGGACGTCCTGCGTTCTTCACTGCGGGTCCCGGTAAGTACTTCATTGCCCGATGTACAGTACACTGTTCGCTACCGCACATCTGCAACGCTGTACAGTACTAATATAGTGAATCAGTTGCGCTTGATCTAAGCGAATGTGAATACCAGAGTAAGTGGATGTTATCACATTGTCACATTTTCTGCCTTGAGAAAGGGACCCTGCGTGGCCCCGAAACGTCGGCTTTTTTCGATTGTCGTGACACCATGGTCCAATAAAAAGGACTTATTCATTTTTAAACCTTTTGAGTGCTGGTGACCTATTTCTTCAACTGTTCGTTTTGCACGGTGCCATCCGTGGAGTTACTGCAAGCACCATCCCTGTGTACTGGCCGGGATTACTGAAAGGTGTGCGGAGAGCACCCCCACCCTACTGCAACTAAATCATAAACAACACGTAAACATCTATATAAATGCCGCAATCTTCTATGAATGTCGAATGGAAGACTTTTTTTTTTTTTTCTGGCGTAGCTTTGATCTTGATTGTAGGTTCGTCCAACTTTTGATCCCGGTTGGTTTTTAGACGGGCACTCTAAGGCCCCGTTCACACTAAGCGGTTTAGCGCGCGGTAATCTGCGCCATATCGCTCTCCAATGCATCTCAATGGGGCTCTGTCCGTCGCTGTCGCGCGTCGCTACAGCAGGACCCTTTTTGGAGCGGATTTTGCAGCGATTCTAGGTTGCTCAATGCAACCATTTGCGCGATATCGCGCAAAATGATTTGCGAATCGCTCAGTGTGAATGGGGCCTAAGGATGATACGGTGGAGGAGAGTCTTTGACGCTGGCGTGGAGCCCGGTGAAGGAAGCTGTAAACTTGCTCTGTGGATACCGGTATTCCTCACTTAACGACCGAGTTCCGCTCCTACGACCAGCTCGTTAAACGGATCGGTCGTTAAGGGAGGAACTCTATACGGCATTGTACTGCATTAGTAACAGTACTGCATAGCTTCCAAGGTTCACTGCGCTAGAATGGGTGCTAAATAGTTTATAGGACCAGCAGCAACTTTGTGTGAAGAAAATATGTCATCTAGTGAATCAGTTGCGCTTGATCTAAGTGAATGTGAATACCAGAGTAAAGAATAAATCATAAACAACACGTAAACATCTATATAAATGCCGCAATCTTCTATCTCATTGTGTAATCGATACGTCGGTGTGTATATGTCCAAGAAATGATTGAGGCATGTGATATGTGGAACGTGTGTTCTTACACCCCACAATATATCAATAAATATATGTGTGATGGACGCGCCGGGCTCTCTTAATGTAGCTCGGAGTAATCTGTGACAAACAAACAAAACAAAACAAATAATAAAGCAACCTAGTTGAAATCCTTATATAAGTAACCCGTGGGTCTCGTACTCTTGCATGTGTAAACTTAAAGTGACACGAAACCCTCAGATTTTTTAACATAAACCAATACTGTAATGTGCGCCGCACTGTAATCCATGGTTGTTTCCCTTCTCTTTGCTGCTCTTCCTTTTAAATCCTCATGTCTTCCCATGCTTGGGGAGAACTTCCCTTTTCAGCTCAGGGCCTCTTCCTGTAGTAAAAAAAGTCGCGCGACAAACGCGCGTTTCCGAAGGCTACTTGGCTGTATCCCAATGGAAACGCGCAAAGTAGTACCTGGACCCTTTCAGGCGTGGGCGCGTTTGTAGCGCGTTAGGGACGGGCGGAAATACGCCGAGGTGGGAACCAGACCCATTGAATACAATGGGATTTTCATGTTTGAGCGTTTTGTAGAGCGTTCATCGAGCGTAGGACGCGCTACAAACCGTTCAGGTGTGAACGAGGGCTGAGAGTGCCCGTCTAAAAACCAACCGGGATCAAAAGTTGAACCAACCTACAATCAAGATCAAAGCAACGCCAGAAAAAAAAACGTCTTCCATTCGACATTCATTCTTTGTCGCTGATATCGCCACACACACCACACCCACTGGCGAGTTTAGAAAGCACTTCTCTTCCGTATATTTGCACGCTCTCTGACCGCCTTGCATATTCTTTTCTCCACGCCGTTCTGGACAGACCACCCCCAACAAAAACCCCTTCAAAAAGGATCCACCTCTGCCCACCTGTCACCCCAACCAGACCTCGCGACATCACCTGTGTACCCATCCATCTCATCACACGTGCGTCTCCATCGCCCATTTCCACCGGTCTATCCACCGCCACAAAGTCTGCGCCAGTCACTTGCGCTCCTTCCTTCCCTTTCTTTGCGTTCAGCATATAGACACCCCGGTCTAACAACACAAGGAGCTGCATTACGGCCACGACACACCAAACCCCCCCCACAGGTACTGCTTGTAGGCTAATTAAATTGGTTCACATTTGTGTTGTGAACTCTCCAAGACCTTTAGGGTAACTTAAACAACAATGTGTGAATGTTTTATGGCCATAACCATCTGAAAACATATTTCAAGCATTGTTATGCACATGTTAAAGGTTATCCTGTACCTGGCTTGCTGCTTATTTATAGTGTGACATCCAATTTTTGGCAATCTGTTATTTATGCTGTCAAAGCTTTCCTAATGTTAGATAGAAAGAAACTGCGCTAGGAATCAAATACCACTCTAAAGGTGGCCATACACTGTACAACCATCGCAAGACCTTAGTCTTGCGATGGTTGTAAAGTGATTAAAAAAACGTACGATCTGCCCATCTTGGACAGGCAGATCGTACTCTCGAGGGGCGGGCTTCTGATGACCGCAATGCTGAACGGGCAGTGTGCGCGTGGCATTGTGCAACACAGGTGTTGTGTATGACACAAAATTGTGTATCCCTTTGTGACAATTTCACAGTTTATACTATTTTTTTGCACATTTCTTTTTTCCTAAAGCTTTCCTAATGTTTGTAAATACTGTTGACCAATTATATACTTCCTACACTGTATAAATAATACTGTATAAATACCTCTGTTACAGAACATGGGTGGAAGATTTATAAATCATTCCTGTATGTGTCACTCCGCCTCTTTCTACCACTTCTTTCTCTATTTAGCAGGTTCAGTGGTAACTGCTGAACATGCAAAAAATACAATGCTATTGCTTATGTATAATGAGGCCTACAGACTGTGAGTAGAACAACTCAGTTGTTTAAACATAGTTGCCACAATTCATGTAATAAAGTACTATAAGTAGCTTGGACCTTGCATCATGTGTCCCATCAACAACTACCTTCCTTTACAGTTTTGTAACCACGTTCTCATATAGTAGTACCACTCCAGTGTGATGACCTCCAGTTCATTGTAATATTAACCCCTCTTTAATTGCCACCCAACCATATACTACTTAAACTAAACCTACCCATTGCACTCCTCTCACTGACAAGACCTTGAAGACCTCACCTCCCCCAAAGTGATGTGGAATCATAGCCTACTAAAACCTACTAAAAAATGAGTTATATTTCCACTATTCTCAACACAATGTACCACTACTTCTAATGGAGTAGTTTTCAGCTGTACCCTTCTGCTGTCTCTGTAGAGCTGCATTACCCTGCATGCTCCATTGGCATGTTTTCTGTTCTCTCTATATTATTTAACAAACATGTACACTGTTGCTATCACAATAACTAGGGATGCACTGATACCGATACCAAGTATTTGGGTGAGTGCTCGTACTCGCCCAAATGCTCCGTTACCTAGCACGAGTACTTCCTGCATCAGGAAGACGGGCAGCGCATCATCACACGCCGCCCTGTCCTGATTGGCCAGGAAACGGCTCCACGTTCTCTCGTCACTTGTGATTGAGAGAGCATGGAGCCGACTACCCGGCCAATCAGGAAGCCGGGTAGCGTGCAATGACGCGCTGCAAGGGCTTTCCGATTGGTCAGGAAGCTAGCAGATCCGGAAGCCGTGTAACGACGCAGCGCCCGGCATTCTGATTGGCCCGGGAAGCCGGCGTCATGCTCCCTCGTCATCTCATGAATCAGAATATTAAGAAAGTGACCTTAAAGCATTAGTTTGTATTGTGACCTGTCCCTTTAAGAAAAAGTATCGGTAATTGGTATCGGCGAGTACTTGATCAAAAGTATCGGTACTCGGTCTTAAAAAAGTGGTGTCGGTGCATCCCTAGCGCTAACCCATCAGTCTCCTTTTTCTAACTTTCTAGTACTTGTGGTCCGTAAGCAGTAGTCTCAGTAAGAGATAGTGAGAGGAGGGTTCAGATTTTGGGGTACCCAGGACGATCTCAGGCAAAGCACAAATGCCGTCAGACCTCTGGGAGGTGCCGGCCACTGTATGCCATGCCAGTCCCCGATTCAGAACAAGGACGCGATGAGGTAGATCGGATCAGAACGCCTTCAACCACCAGCAGGTCTAAAAATTCTAACCGGCGGCTCAATCCGGTGCACATCGGCCTTTGCGCCTTCGGTACTCAAGGATCTGGTCCCGGCACTGAAGGCAACACGAAGACCCCGCAGAATGTGCGCAGGAACTACTGAACCCAACAAGTCCTGTACACTAGCTGGAGCCTGCGGACTCTTCCGGTTCAGGTAATGGAAGACTTCAGGCACCAGGGTTACAGCCGAACTCCAGGGAAACCTATACACAGGTATGTTGGAGGACCCACCGCAGCTTGTGACTGGACAGGAAGCAGCAGCTCACCGATGAAGTGAACGATCTGCTTTCATCTCTCGCGGGCACGTGCACAGTGTTAGACCAACAGCATGGACCAAAGCAATAAAGACTCGGTTGACTCAAGATGGCAGTCCCTCCTTCTTCCAGCGCTGACCACGGAGGACATAGTACCCCACCCCACCACTGAGCAGAACACCGGGGTCATCTCAATTCTAAAAACACAGAAGGAATACTCTGCAGACACCAGGGACAACACACCGCTGGGGTAGTAGCAGCCATACATCCCCCAGCGGGAACACATGAGCATTGACTCCACCACTCATTGCACATCGGACATTCGGCCTCTACATCATGCCCCCCAAGAGAAGAGCTTGCGGTGATTTAGATATAAAAACACACTTACCTTGACTCTCTGGGCCCTTCGTACTGGCCCCCCATCTTGACGCCAGCAGGAGGGGGAGGGCCGGTGGAGGTCGGCTCCTGATCAGGAACAGGCGGAGGCCCAGGTGGGATTGACTGTTTGGTTTCCTCGCTTTGCTTCTCCAAGCCAGGAGGAGGAGCTTCTGATGGAAGGCTATGGTAAGGTCCTGGAGGGGCAGCTGGGCCCAGAGGTGGATTATTGGAAGGTAGAGGAGGGGCGCTTTGGGCCGGAGGTGGCTTAAGAGAAGGTCCTGGAGGGGCGCTTTGGCCCAGAGGCAGATTATAGGAAGGTAGAGGAGGGGCACTTTGGGCCGGAGGCAGATTATAGGAAGGTAGAGGAGGGGCGCCTTGGGCCGGAGGCAAATTATAGGAAGGTAGAGGAGGGGCGCTTTGGGCCGGAGGCAAATTATAGGAAGGTAGCGGAGGGGCGCTTTGGGCCGGAGGCAAATTATAGGAAGGTAGAGGAGGGGCAGTTTGGCCCAGAGGTGGATTATAAGAAGGTACAGGAGGGGCACTTTGGGCCAGAGTTGGATTATAGGAAGGTAGAGGAGGGGCACTTTGGGCCAGAGGTGGATTATAGGAAGGTAGAGGGGCATTTTGGCCCAGAGGTGGATTATAGGAAGGTACAGGAGGGGCGCTTTGGGCCAGAGGTGGATTATAGGAAGGTAGAGGAGGGGCGCCTTGGCCCGGTGGTACTATAGCTTTCATTAGAGCCTGATAAGACCGACCGGCATTACTTTCAGGAAGGAAAGACTCTGCAGTTGTGGGCGGATCCGTTTCCGCTGGAGGCATCATGGAGGGGGCAGATAATACGGCGGATGAGTCCATGGTGGCGGCAGGGGGACTATCAGAAGCGGACGGAGCAGACTTGGGAACAGAGGACGTGGTTGGAGGCTCTGAGCCTTCTGCCGGAGGTGGCGGCTGTGTGTCAGAGGGAGGGGGTAGGGGCGGCTGCACTTCTGCAGAGGGGGAACTGACCGGTGGTGGCGGCGGTGGGGCACTGGATACCGGAGGAAGAGGTGGGGCGGTCCCGGGAGGGAGAGGAGGCGTGGCTTCAGGATACTCAGGTGGGAGAGAAGGTGGTGGACCGGCGCCATAGACTGGTGCCACTGGAGGGGTATAAGAGGGCTGTGTGCTCACTCCAGTAGGCAGAGCTGCAGGAACGGCTGGAGCCATGACTGGCGAGTATGCCGGGTACGGGGGTACCATGGCGATGCCACCTATGTAGTGACTGCCACCAAACTGCTGCTTCAGGTTTTTCAGGGAGGCCACTTTGTCCTTCAGATGAGTCTTTGTGGCTTTTATGTGGCTCTGCCAGGATTTCCACTGGACCTGGTACTCGTGCAGCTGATCCTTGTGGGGGTAGGTCTGCAGTAACTCCTGCCACTTCTTGAACTGATGCTCCCACTCTTGCTGCAGCGGCAAGAACTGCTTCTGCTGCATCTCATAGTGCTGCAGCTGGACATCCACAGTCATGGCCTGTGTGGAGGAAATGGAGGGGGACATGAGACACGGGAACCCCAAATCTGACGCCCACCGCCTCACCCCTGACCCTTCCCAACTGTACACAGACCCTATCCCCTCACCCCTGACCCTTCCCAGCCCACCACCTCACCCCTGACAACTGTACACAGACCCCACCCCCTCACCTCTGACCCTTCCCAGCCCCTCAGCCCACCTCTGACCCTTCCCAACTGTACACAGACCCTCCCCCACCGCACCACATAACCCCTGACCCTTCCCAACCCCAGCCCACCACCTCACCTCTGACCCTTCCTAACTGTACACAGACCCTACCCAAGCCCACCACCTAACCTCTGACCCTCCCCAACTGTACAGAGACCATACCCCCAC
>NW_017309555.1:49234-50596 GCF_000935625.1 Nanorana parkeri
GCTCCCTGCTGATAGCGCTGGAGGAGCTGCTGCATGGCGCTGTGCTTCTGCATGATGCCCTGGTACTGGAAGCCGAGGCGGTGCAGCTCGTGCTGCTGCCAGTGAGCGGCGGCCTCCTGAAGGGTCTTCAGCCTCATGGCTTGTTCTGGATCCTCCGACATGTTTATACCGGACTGAAAGATACAACACATCAGCATGTACGGTACGCTGCCTGCCGATCACACACACAGTCAGGATGTACGGTACGTTGCCTGCCGATCACACACAGAGTCAGCATGTACGGTACGCTGCCTGCCGATCACACACACACAGGATGTATGGGACGTTGTCTGCCGATCACACACACACAGTCAGGATGTACGGTACACTGCCTGCCGATCACACACACACACAGTCAGGATGTACGGGACGCTGCCTGCCGATCACACACACATAGTCAGGATGTATGGGACGTTGTCTACCGATCACACACACACAGTCAGGATGTACGGTACGTTGCCTGCCGATCACACACAGAGTCAGGATGTATGGGACGTTGTCTGCCGATCACACACGGCTCGCTGTCATGTGTCACGTTCAGCGAGTGCAGAAAATCTCTTGATCCCACCAGAAATTGAGCATGCCGCTGACTTCTTGGGCTCTGCACTACAACATTGTTTACAGCTATGTCTGAGGACTACAGAAAACCTCCCCCTTATACTGGGTGGATGACAAGAGTGTGAGGCGTGCTCTAGTTTCATCCCAGGGTGACAACGCTTTGTCTACAGACAGTACAGCGAGTGAATGTGGTCACCCCAGGACAGGAAGTGCGTCACTGTCAGGATCACCAAGTGAAAATACGGGATAGAGTCAGGTGCTCCCACCACACACATCGCCTGGCTGTCACCGCCCACCGCCCGGCTGTCACCGCCCACCGCCCGGCTGTCACCGCCCACCGCCCGGCTGTCACCGCCCGAGTCATCCACCCAGGAGGAGGACGCAGCGCTACGGGTGTCAACTCCCTCCCATTGTGTCACATGCTACGCTTACCGAAACGTTCTCCACTGGTAATGGTGGTTTGGTGTCCTCCAGAGGAGGGGGCGGAGGCTGCTGGGAAGAAGGTGCCGGAACATATCCCGAGGATGGCAGCGGCGCCGCAGTCTCCAGCGCAGGAGGAGGGGCTTCCCTAGCGTGGCTCTTGGCTTTCTGCTGAAGATTCTGCAAGTGCTGCTTGTACCAAAACTGCTGCTGCTCCTGCAACAAACCAACACATGACCTCATGCCAACCCCCGACCCCACACACTACGAGGCCCGCCCCCACACACTACAGACCAGTCGCCCATCCAACCCCACACGCTACGAGGCCCGCCCCCACACACTACG
>NW_017309555.1:50751-55987 GCF_000935625.1 Nanorana parkeri
TCCAACCCCACACGCTACGGACCCGTCCAACCCCACACGCTACCCCATCGCCCATCCAACCCCACACGCTACGGGCCCATCGCCCATCCAACCCCACACGCTACGGACCCGTCCAACCCCACACGCTACCCCATCGCCCATCCAACCCCACACGCTACGGGCCCATCGCCCATCCAACCCCACACGCTACGGGCCCATCGCCCGTCCCCATCCATTATACCAGGGGTATGCCAGATCATGTTGCTGTCACAGGGTCCCCTCACTCAGGACTCCAGGGGACCGTAGTACCATCACTGGGGACCCCTGCACAGTATCCCCCCCCCATGCCCGGGGGCACTTCATGACTTACCTCCAGCGAGGGTGTGTTGGTGGGGGGTCCTCCATCGGGTGGGGGTGGTGGTGGAGGCTGTTGATCGGTGGTGGGGGGAGGTGGAGGCGGGTTTTCAGTGTCCGGTGGCAGTGAGGGGGATTGATACCCCGGAGGGGGCACATTATGGCTGTATGGGGGAGGGTAGGGGTAGGACTGTCTAGGAGGGTAATATGGTCTGGGGGGGACGGGTGCCCCCACAGGTAGAACACTCTCCATTTGTCTCTGGTGCATCCTCTGAAGCTGCTCCAGCTGGGCCATGTGCTGGTCGCGGAAGCTCTGGAGGCCCTGGTCCGGCGCGGGGGCCGCTGTGTAACCGGAGGGGCCGCCATACCGGGGAGTCCATCCCGAGAACATGGCGCAAGGCCGCACACACTCTGCTCGGAGATCTGACGTCACACCGCCTGCGCAGACGCAGTTCGGCTCACGTGACTAGCCAAAATGAGGCGGGATCTTCCCACCGCGCATGCGCGGCGGCCATATAGCTGCTCCACGGCCCTCCGGCCGCCATCTTGCTCCTCTCAGCTTTGTGGAGGGATGGCAGTCTCCTTTGTTTGGGGAAGAGGCGGGGGCCCATCCGGCCAGTAATGACGAGAATATTAGGAAAGAGATGATAAGGCCGAGAAATGTGACTTCCGGATCACCATTTAAAATGAATAGAAGAAAGCTCAATGGCCAATCACAATCTATATTCTACACATGACCCCAGGGTAGTGTATATGGTTGGTTACTATGCTGAGCTGCGGCCTAGTGGCGGTGGTGCTGCATTTGCCTTCCTTATCATGTTGTGCTTATCGCAGCGGATGCACTAACTTCACCTCAAGCTCTGCGCCCAGCCAATCACATCAAGGGAAATCCCAACACCGTCTGCTCGTCCAATCAGAATAAAGTCAGCTTTCCGCCCATCCGAGAAGACAGAACATCGAATGAGGCGATGATTGTACGGGACGATAATCGGACATTCGGGAACATTGGACGCGGGTGGATGGAGCTCTGTGTGCTCCGGGAAGACGGTTTTGTCTCACAGCCAATGGACATCAGATCTTCTTGTCCTGACATGTCATGATCAGCCTGGAAAAGTTCCCTCCCATATTCCAGAAGTTTCCGGCGTGGATTCGGAATCTGTGTCCGGGAAGTGAAATGTTCTGCCGGTGATATTCTATAATGGCCTTCAGATGGTGCCGAGGAACCAGAAATCCTCCCGTCCTATGCGGCCTCGCCGCCATCTTGTGGCCGTAATAGAACCGGAAGGTACATGTGACCACAGTCCAATTATCTCAGGTCACCCCCACCCTTCATCTGCACCTCAAATAACCCCAAAGACAGATCTGTGTATTTCAACCTACACATTAAAATCTGGGGAAAGGGTAGAACGCATAACTCCCATCCTCCACCACTCATTCTTCACCCTCCATCACCTATCCTCCATCCCCCATTCTCCACCCTCCATCACCCATTCATTCTCCACCCTCCATCTCCCCTCTATCACCCATCTCCCCATTCTCCACCCTCCATCCAACACCCATTCTCCATCCTCCACCTTCCATCACCCATCCATTCTCCACCCTCCATTCAACACCCATTCTCCATCACCCATTCTCCATCACCCATCTCCCCATTCCCCACCCATCCTCCACCATCTCCCCATTCTCCACCCTCCATCACCTATCCTCCATCCAACAACCCCCATAACCCATTCTCCAATATTCATTCCCCACCCCCCATTCTTCATCCCCACCTCCCATTCCCCCCTCCTATAATCTTTAGCCCTAGCCACACATGGAGCATCGGCACCTTTGGTTGGTTTTGGTGCTTTATTTGATATACATGTTTTTCATGGACTTTCCGGGTTGTTTTAGCGGATGGAAATCTACCTCCCAGCGGAGACGGTAATCAGGTGCAAATACAATAAAAAAAACATTTTAAAAAGTGTCATGTGCGTTTCTCACAACAAAGTCCAAATCCCATTCGCACTGCCACGGTCTCAAAACCACAAGGTATATGTGGTGCCCAGGTGATCACACGGATGGCGCCGTGTAATGTGCATTTCTCCGGCGCTGCTGTTGGGGTTACAAGCGTGATCGTGACCCAAAGAATGACGGCTGACGACGCCAGATAGCGAGGTTCCTCCCAGGCCACGATTACTGGTTCCACCTCGATGGCTGATCTGCATCACGGCAGTGTTGAACCGGAAGCGCGTTGGCAAACCCTGACGGGGACACGACGAATCGCCCAACAGTCCCGTGTCTGTCATGAGTCCTGAATGAGTGTCCCACACAGGTAGAACGCTCAGCTGAAATGGAGTGGAGCCGAGCGTACGCCACAATCACCCCCAGGACCCTCATGTAGTATCCGATGGAGGGCTAACCAGTGGCTGAGGGGATCCGCACCCGGGAACAAAGAGACAAAACCTTTGCCTATGGAAGAAAGACCGGGCCTGGGCGCTATCCAGGAGAAGACCCAGGTACCCCATGTGGTGAGTCAGACCCAAAGCGCTGTAGCATCCAGAACATTCCGTGGACGTTGGCGGACAGTGTGTGAGCGGACCGGGCTTTCATCAGAAGGTTGTCCAACTACCCTAAAACGTGGCCACCATGAGACTGCGACGGTGCAAGGACGGTGGCTGGGACCTTTGTAAAGACAAAGTGCCAACATTTGGAAATGATGCGTTCCCAAGGCAAATCCAATCCCGGATAGGGATGCACCGATGCCGAGTACTCACCCAAATGCTCCCAATGCCTATCCTGTTACTCAAGCCATGGAAAGCATGGAGCTGGTTTTTCGGTATCGAGTACCGATAAATGTTTTCACTACTCGCCAATTCCGATACCGGAAGTCCCATTAAGCAATGCGGGTGGCGGGTCATTACACGCCGCCCGGCTTCCCAAATTAGCCCGGAAGCCGTCTCCATGTTCCCTTATCACTAGGTGACGAGGAAGCAAAGAGCTGGCTTCCTGGCCAATCAGGAGGCCAGGGACGGGTAGTGATATGCTGCCTGGCTTCCTGACCAGTCAGGTGGCGGGTCATCACATGGCAACTGGCTTCCTGATTGGCTGGGAAACTGGCCCCATGCTCCACCGTCACCAGGTGACAAGGGACCATGGGGCCGGCTTTCTGGCCAATCAGGAGGCCAGGTAATGACTCACCCTCCCGGCTTGCCGATTGGCCAGAAAGCCGGCCCCATGGTCCCTTGTCACCTGGTGACGGTGGAGCATGGGGCCAGTTTCCCAGCCAATCAGGAAGCCAGTTGCCATGTGATGACCCGCCACCTGACTGGTCAGGAAGCCAGGCAGCATATCACTACCCGTCCCTGGCCTCCTGATTGGCCAGAAAGCCAGCTCTTTGCTTCTTCGTCACCTAATGACAAGGGAACATGGAGACGGCTTCCCGGCTAATTGGGAAGCCAGGCGGCGAGTCATTACACGCCGCCCGGCTTTTGGGACTTCCGGTATTGGCGAGTAGTGAAAACATTTAGCGTTACCGAGAAACCCGCATCGGTGCATCCCTAGTACTGGGGGAAGACGGGAACGTGTAGGTCGGCATGCTTGGTGTCCCCCTGTCGAGGGGAGGAAATGACCCACGGGGACGATTTTATGCAGCACTTGTGGTTCTGAAGGAATTCGCTGAGAGATTTCAGGTCCAGGACGGGATGAACTCCTCTGATGGGTGTTAGAACCCTGAAACCTCTCGTCCTGAGAAACGGGAACAATGCCCCCCCTCCTCCCCCGCCCAGGTAGTTTGGTCTGAAGAATAATCCGCACGCTCGTTCCAGGCCGATGACTCCGAATGCTGAAATCGGAGCGAGTCTGGCAGCAGCCCCATTACCCCCTGTACTGTTCCTTTAAGACCCCATTCACACTGAGCGACATGCAAATCGCGCGACATTGAGCGGCGAGCGACGTGTCGCGCGACATCTTCCTATTGGGCTGTATGCAATCAGGAGCAATATCGCTCAAAAGCGCTCTAAAAAAGGGTCATGTAGAAGCGACGAGCTACCAGCGACGAGCTACAAGCGATATTGAGCGACATTGAGCGACGAGATGTGAACAGCTACATTGAAATGTATTGGTGAAGCTACATAGAGCGATATAGTGCGGAAATATGAGCGATATCGCTACAAAAATCGCTCAATGTGAACGGGGCCTAAGTCGGTTCTCTCTGTGGTACGCAACAGGAACCTCAGCACTCTGACGCAGTGGGCGTGGCTCTGGAGGGCGGGTCCCAATTCCCACCAGGAAGACAACAGGAGGAAACAAACCAGTGGGTGGAAATAGATTTATTGCGACATATATAAAATCTGTGGACAGACCGATGAGCAGGAGAGCCAGCCCACCATACAACCTATGGACACCCAACGTGGGGGATGGGCTCACCTTCTAATGACACCCAATAGGCTCCTCCCACTATCATTCTATTTTCTCTGGTCCCCCCAATCGACCTGTGTACAGGCTACTGAAGAAACATCATGTGATCCCAACTGACCAACCACAACCAGTCCAATATGAATGCGGCAATCCTAAAAGCGCGGCGCTCCGTAGTCATCGGGCATCCTCTCGATATTATACCTGAAGAACAAAAATAAGAAAGAAAAAAAAAAAAAGGTAAACCACCATTAACAGGAAGAGCCGCAGATATGGGGGAGGGGTCACCCAGAATGCATCTGACCTGTGATTGGAAATGTACATGATGGGAACCCCGGGAATCTTCCTGATCCTCCTCTTCAGGTCTCGATCTACTGTGGCCACCATGTAACATTTATGCTGCAGAGACAAGGGAAACCTTACAACAGAGAGCCAAACCCTACACGTGTGACGCACACACTCTCCCCCCCCTACACGTGTGACGCACACACTCTCCCCCCCCTACACG
>NW_017309555.1:57988-58204 GCF_000935625.1 Nanorana parkeri
CCATGTAGACGTGCTGTGTACCCTCCATGTAGACGTGCTGTGTACCCCCCATATAGACGTGCTGTGTACCCTCCATGTAGACGTGCTGTGTACCCTCCATGTAGACGTGCTGTGTACCCTCCCCGCAGCACTTACCTGGGTGACTCTCTGTACCAAGCAGTCATCGGCGTACGTCCCGGTATGTGTGCACGGCAGCCGCTCAAATGTTGGATCTTT
>NW_017309555.1:58378-58727 GCF_000935625.1 Nanorana parkeri
AGGGTGTAGTTTGATTCGGAGACTCTCAAGATAATTGAAGTGTAACCTCTTCCTAGACGATTCGATGAGGAGAGCCCATCACCACAAGCCCCTCCCACCAAAAATACCAACCAATCACTGACCTGAGAGCCACTCTGTACTTCTGTCCCAGTTTTTCCAGCTCGGCCATGACGCAGTCTGTGATACACGGCACGCCTGGCGGAATACAAACAATGATGGTACAGAGACGGCACGGGGAACGAACCCGTCCTGGGCAGGTGCACGGGGGACGGACACATGGGGGACGCGACTTTTATTTGGCATAGAGAGAGACAGGGAATATGGGGACACACCAAGTACAGTTATTAGA
>NW_017309555.1:58902-59197 GCF_000935625.1 Nanorana parkeri
AATCCATCATAGACTGCACGATGTCCAGTTTGGCTTTGATGGAGAAATTGATGAAGTTTGTGTCGACCAGAATGTGGTACGGAGGTCCCAGGTTTGTATTATACTGGAAGAAGAGGCAGGACGGCACCTGAGGACTAACCGAGGAGATATCTGTCAGCATGTGGGCCCGTACCCCCACCCAGAATCTCTCCGAAGGGCCCGTACCCGCACCCAGCCAGAATCTCTCCGAAGGGCCCGTACCCGCACCCAGCCAGAATCTCTCCGAAGGGCCCGTACCCCCACCCAGCCAGAATCT
>NW_017309555.1:59556-59825 GCF_000935625.1 Nanorana parkeri
GGGCCCTTACCCCCACCCAGAATCTCTCCGAAGGGCCCGTACCCGCACCCAGCCAGAATCTATACGAAGGGCCCGTACCCCCACCCAGCCAGAATCTCTCCGAAGGGCCCATACACCCACCCAGCCTCCTTTAGAAGGGACTCCAGCAGAAGCCCCCTCATTGTTACTCACACTTCTCTCTCTTTAATAGCACTGGGATCCGCCTCCTCCTTCTTCTGCGGCTTTGCCCGATCTTTCTCCTTACTGAGCAAAAACACATTGGTGTCAAG
>NW_017309556.1:0-16472 GCF_000935625.1 Nanorana parkeri
GCTGAATCAAACAGCGGCCATCACGCTCGGCAGTTGGCCACACCCCCGAATCAATAGGATCTCCTATGCCAGCATCTGAGGTAATATAAGATGTCTTCTTACCCAGTGCAGAGTGGGCTCCTTTTTGTTTTTTATATTTTACTGGGCTCTCTTGTGGTGAGGAGTCAGAGCTGCCTTCGGATATGACTACTTTTGATCCAGCATTGCGGTTATGTGGGGCCGAACTGCCGACCGCTGCTGACATAGCGGCCTCATCTCGTGAGGTAACGGCGCCATCTTGTCTGGCTGAGGGGCCGGCCGCGGAGAAGAAATCTGTCAATCTCCGCGGACCGGACTTTTTCGGCCGTTTCCCCATCTCCAGCGGGACTTCAGCTGAGTCAGAGACAGACAGTGGTATGTTGCGGCGATCGGTAATGAACGTTGCTGGTGCCTTGGACACGATCTATTGCCGGAGCTCCACTTCTCTACGGCCGATCAGCACGCCATCCGGCCACGCCCCCAGTGTTATAGTGTACAGTATTTTAATGTGACATGCGTGCAGTGTTTTTATGTCGCATGCGTGCATTGTTTTTATGTCGCATGCGTGCAGTGTTTTTATGTCAAATGCGTGCAGTGTTTTTATGTCACATGCGTGCAGTATTTTATATGTCACATGTGTGCAGTGTTTTTATGTCACATGCGTACAGTGTTTTATGTCACATGCGTGCAGTGTTTTTATGTCAAATGCGTGCAGTGTTTTTATGTCACATGCGTGCAGTATTTTAATGTGACATGCGTGCAGTGTTTTTATGTCACATGCGTGCAGTCTTTACATGCAGCATGTGTGCATGAAGTGTGTTAATGTGAAGTGCATGCATTGTTTACATTTGGCTTTCGTGAAGTGTTTGCATGTGATTGCGTGCAGCTATTTATAAAAAACAATACTCAAGTCTGTTTTCAATTCAAATATAATTTATTGGTATCAGATCAAGGTAAAATGATTGTTAATTTTTGGAGGGGAATCAAGACTGAATCGCTTGCATCTGCCATGACACCTCCCCCTCAGGTGACATGAAGTATGCAGCAAATCCGTCACGAATGCTGCCACCATTCGTTGTTCCATGGCTGGCGCTGCATTGGCTACTCTCCATGCAATGCGCCAATGAATCGTCAAAATTAAACCCATCTCTATAACGCACAAAATTGTGAAGGGCACAAGCAGCCTTCACAGCAGAGATGGCGTTTTCAATTTTGAGGTTTATTGGCGAGTGCAGGAAGCGCCATTTATTGGAGAGTATGCCAAAGGCACACTCCACAACCCTGCGTGCTCTGGTGAGCCTATAATTGAAGACCCTCTTCTCCAGGCTGAGTCCACGACTGGAGTAGGGCCTCATTAAATGCTCACCAAGAGCAAATGCTTCGTCTCCTACGAATACATAGGGCATTGCAGGTTGAGCAGTGCCAGGCAGCGCAGTGTTCCCCGGGAGGTCAAGATCCCCGTGTCTCAACCTCAGTCCGAATTGAGAATGTGCAAATACCGCAGAATCTGAGCTGCTGCCGTATGATCCAACATCAATGTAGCGGAAGCAGTAATTTGAATCTGCTACCGCAAATAGGACAACCGAAAAAAAATTCTTATAATTAAAAAATCGGCTGCCACTGCCAACTGGTTTCACAATCTGAACATGTTTGCCATCTATGGCTCCAACGCAGTGTGGGAAGTTGCATGACGTAGCAAACAATCCTGCAATTTCCAGCCACTCCTCTTTGCTGGGTTTCTTCATCACCACATCATGCAGGACCTCACATATCACAATGCACGTTTCTTTTATCAATTTGCTTGCAGTCGATTTCCCGATCATGAACGCAAAATGAAGAGTAGCCAAGGACTGTCCAGTCGCTAAATACCTAAGAAATGAAAGATAAAAGCAAGAATTGAATTAGTTCATGTTTACATTTTGTTTACACAGTCGATATCCTAAAAAAAAAATGGAAGAGCATGAAGGACGCCTTTACACGTCACCGAAGAAAGGAGCGGGAATATCGCAGTGGCGCGGCTGCCAGTGCCCCATACCGCTACATTCATGCGGAGCAGCTGTCATTTCTCATTCCATGTCTTGAAATGCGGAGGTAAGTCACGTCCATTGCAATTACTATGTCATGAATGTAGTCTTATCTAACATGCATAGAATAATATATAGCACATACTTATGTATTGTTTATTACTCTTCACAGCACCGACTGTAGCTGGGAGCCTACTGAGAGGCTTGAAGAGGACGAGGTGGAATCAGCCACATCACCTACTGAGCCTTCCTTCTCCCCAGGACCACTGAGCCCACCACAACCAAGCAGCACACCACCACCACCAGCACCGCCGACACCAACCACCTCTGCCCCAAGATCCAGGATGATTGTACGCAGGCGTAGCGTGCTCAGACCCCGACGTCATAGATTTGAAAGGGAGGAGGACAGGCTGGTTGAAGTCCTGGACTCCATGGCTCATCCTGTCCACAGGCTGTCAGGCGCGGCTTATTACCTGCTCAGCTTGGAGGACAAACTGAACATGGTGCCTTTACGAAGACAGACGGCAGTACAGGCAGCACTCAACAGAGTCCTAGACTCCGAACTTTTCCCGGATGACTCTACACCACATGACACTGCACCCATACCTGCCCCACCCATTCGACAACCACCTCAACATGTCCAACACACGCACACACACGCCTCACAAGCATACCCACACACACCCATGCAGCATCAGCACCACCCAGAAACATGGCAACCACGCCCACATTCCCCATATGTTTATCCCTCCACCAGCCTGGCTCATAGCTCCAACACACAACATAGTTACATAGTTACATAGTATTTGAGGTTGAATAAAGACATTAGTCCATCAAGTCCAACCTATTAGGATCTCATTCTAGGAGTACCTGTACCCCTGTATATTACGGTCCCTTAAGAAATCGTCCAAAAGTTTCTTGAACAATTCCACATTATTTGCTGAAATCACCGCCTGTGGCAGTGAGTTCCAGACAGATAGGCACCATTTTTAGTTTCTTCTCCTACCCGGTTGAGCAGGAGAATTTTTATATGCCTTTGTCTGTTTTTATTTATACTAAAATTTTAGGACAATTTAACAATGAGTTTGTGTGGTTTTTTGGGGGGTTTAAGATGAAGTTTTAAACTATGTTTAAGATTTGGTTAAAAAAGGTTGTATTATATGGAGGAGGTTCACACATGCCATACGTCAGCATACATATCACAAAGACACCTAGGTTAGAGCAGCACAACGCACAGGGCAATACAGCAAAAGGCACAACACACAGAGCATTAATATCCTATTCCATATAAATAACACTTGAAAACAGATTATAATTGAGTTAAGGAGGGGTAAGTAATGTCACAGATCAGCGTTGATCTGTTATTTGTAGTTCCACAAACCGGTGTAGCTCACAGATTGTAGCTCCCAGCTCGCTGCAAGAGCAATTCGCCAGGTGAGAGTGTATGTATGAAATTGGTGATTGATATGCACTAATTTATATTTATAAATTAGTACACATAAATAATTAATTTCATACCTAGACCCGCGGAAAATCACAGAGAGCACACATTTTATCATATCTAACTCTATTTATGCTTCTTTACGCCAATATTTAATTGGTCTATAATTCTACAAAGGAGTGATGTAGTGAACTTACCGCAAAGTAATTATTAATCTTTCCTGGGGTGGAATGCTGTCTCGCATAAAGGTGTCCTGACGCTCCAACTGTACCGACAGCAATCCCAGTAACTCATCAAAACTGTAAATATATATAAAGGTTTGTGGTCAATACTAGCAATTAGCAATATAAATACATGAACAACATATACATATATTCCATTACAATCGATGATGCCACTTACATGGGACAGAACAACAATATAAGCACTAACAATTGTTTATGTACTAACCTATTTATGGACATGCGGGTATAGCTGAAGAACTTCTCCTCATGTCCACAAAGTGTCTCAGACATGGCCCAAAACTGGCCTCTTACTTCACGGTTCGCTATTACTGGATGGACCCAGAACCGTCGCCTGCTATTTCTCCTTCTCCACAATCTAATCAAGCGCAGTGCTGCAACAACTGCTGCAGTCCGTCTTCGTTTAGCCAGCTCCATAATCAATGAACAATCAATCAAAAATCGCAACTCTTCTCTGCACAAAAGACACTGCACACACCACACAGTCTTTTGCATACAGGAAAAGGAAATGCTGCGTCTCAGGAAGTCTTTTTCATTGGACACTTGCGGAAAGACCGGAATTCTTTTTCATTGGACACCTCTGTTGTTGCTCAAAAACACGCGTGCGTGTCTAATATACAAAAACGCGCTAAAAACGCTCATTAAAACGCGCAAAACGCCGGGAGGAAAACGCGTGTGTGACGCGCTTATAAAAAACGCCCAGGTGTGAACCAGGCCTTAACATAAATCCCTTATTTACAGTTTAGCGTTCCTTAATTTTTTTATGATCCCCCTTTCCGCAGCCTTCATTGGTGTTAGGCCTCATTCAGGCCCCATTCACACCAGGGCGGAAGTGTTTCACCGTGGTTTCCGCTCGTTTTTTGAAAGAGCGTTTTTGGCTGTTTTTAGTCGTGTTTCAGTGCTGATTCTTTATTAAAAACACTCAAAAACATGCTGATTAGCATGCTTCTATTGAAATCTATATGGAAAATGTGCTGATCAGTGCGAAAAAAGTAGCTCAGGGAGCATTTTGTGCAGCAGGTGGTTCGGATCACGCGGAGCCGTGCGATTGCATGAACAGTCCCCATAAGAATATATAGAATGTCGGCGGCTCAGCACAGACAAATCTGCGCAACCGAACCACCCTGGTGTGAACACTCACACAGGGTTGACAAAACTGGTGGGGGGGGGGGCATACAACATTTTGCTATGGGGCCCTGGGATTTCTAGTTACGCCCCTGAGAGGGACCTTACCCATGTTAATCTGGTTACTTCCATGGAGTCACTGGGGACACTGGAGCCACACAAGAACCTCCAATGGTCCAAGCTGGAGTCATTACCTGGTGCCAGAGAAGATACTGGAACCTCTTTTGTAATGGAGCTATGTCTGCCTGCTGTGTGAGTAGGTGAAGTTTGAGATCCATGCAAGGACTGCAAGCTAAAGAAAAAAATCAATGCAGGGGAAGCCCTCCCTTCCCCTGTTCTGCTATTTGGAATACATTTTTTTAAAATGCATTCAAACACTCTAGACTGTCATCAATCAAGAGATGAATCTACTGTGAATACTATGCCTGGGGACAAGGTTATTTCAAATGGGAAATCCCACTTGCTATACACAAGGCCCAGTTTAGTTTTTAAGTTGTCTTGGGCCAGCTCTGACCCACTTTATCTTCATTTCACATCTCTGCTCTTTACATTTAGTAAATCAGATCTGTAATGTCTTGCCACTGTGCTGGGCACACTGCACTGCTGAGCACCACTCAGTCATGTGTATTTCTATGGTAACTTTTATAGTTATATGTATAGCTGAATTTGTCCATAGCTTTTGTAATGAAAGGTTAGCTTGATAAAACAGTTTCCCTGTATTAAAAGGCTTTATTTTTTTCCTTGCTGTTTCTTTAATATCTTACAATACTTCCCATTAACAAGAAAAGCGATCTATCGTGAAATGTCATATAAAATGCCATCTCATAAAATAATGAAAAAATATTCCTGTAATGTGCATTAGGTGCAAGATTTAAATAAGAGGACAAATACATAATTTATCTAAATTGTGTACAGCAGAGCACCATTGACACAATTCTTATGTTTGATTTATAATTGTAAGAAAATGCACATTTTTCATGAAGCAAAAGAAAGGGGGTGGGTTGTCTGGCAAGGCAAGAAAAAACGGTTTCATTTGGAAAGAAAATGATACTTAAAAAGTAGTTTTATTGATTCTAATCAAGAACACAGTTGGGTTCTGAATTTCAGTTACCTTCCTTTGGAAAGACAAGTAATTGCACATTGTACTGTGCTCATGTACCTCTATACACATTCATGAATGCACTGTGTAGCAAGCAAATGCCTTTACATAGAAGACAAAAATCTTTTGATTTACACTTGAGTTGAGTTGTAAAAATTGATGGTGTTGCTGAACTAGAAATGATGAGTCACAATAGGTTAAAAACATTTAATAGATGATACAATTTGTTACCCATTAAGCTTGGATCTTAAATCATATCATGTAGTAAATTACAAACACTCACATCCCTCCTTTCTCTGTATTAATAGGGTATAGTGTTTTTGTCTTTTTGAGTTACTTACTTTATGTGTTCACTCAATGGGGATCTAATGAATTGCCTAGCGAAAGATTACTTGAAACAAATACGAATGATGGCGCATTCACTTTCTATCCAATACTCATTTGAGGAATATTGCTGTGCTTCAGCGATTGATGGAAATGTAATTCAAATGCTTATTATACATTAATCTACCACTGTGGGATTTTCTACTATTTGGTACACAGTGATGAAATAAAGGAAAATCAGGCAATAGAAGACATGGTACAGAGGTAGAATTGATCTTTTACTAATGCGTGCTTTAGATAAATTTGTTAATCTTATATATAAAAAAACAAACAGATGTCACTGTAAAGCTCTTGCATAGTACATACTTTCCCATTATCATGCAATCAAAGAATATGGAATAGTCACATATATATATTATTGTTGTTTTTTTAATTATTGTTGTATTATTGTTTTCAATTTACTAAAATTTGTAGCTCAAGCTCCAAGAGTTTAAACAAATTGTGTTTAAACAAATTATAAGTAAGGAGATTTAGTTCAGGAGACAGTCTAAAATCAAACATTGCTCTTGTATTCCCTCTTTAGAAAGCTCCTAATGCTCTCTAGTTACTGCCATGGGTACACCCTGATTCAAATGTTGGTTTGGAAACTGACAAATATCAAGAAGTCACCCGCACTCCATAAAGCATATAGACTGTAACAGGAACTTGGTGCTTTAAGTGACAAAATGGATGGTGCCATGTCAGAAACAGTCCATTACAAAAGTCACCAGCACTTGAGGATACATGCAAGAAGTATAGGCACTTGTTTATTGACTTGTCACATGCCAAAGTTTTGGGGCCACGCTGGGTCCCTCCATCTGGGCAACATAGTCGCTATGTTGCCCAGAAGAAGGGACCCTGCGTGGCCCTGAAACATCGACTGTATGACGCATGTGACAAATCGATAAACAAGTGCCTATACTTCTTGCACGTATCCTCGAGTGCTGGTGACTTTTGTTATGGTTTGAAAACTGAAACATCACTGAAGTGATCATGAGCTTATAGCAGAAGTGTGAAAGCCAGCGACGTAAGGCATACTGACATGGCCAGCTGGAAACTGTATGTTCTTCCGTATGCCTTATGCCATTGGCAGGGACCGGGCTTTCGTACTTTGTAAATTGGAGCTCTTTGGAAACATAATGACTGTAAGTGCTTGGGCAAAAAAGTAAAGAAATACTTTGCTGGGCAATGTATAATTGTTTGATCTGGATTTATCATTGAAAAACATTTGGGACTTTAATATTACTTTAACCATGTTTAATGGGAGACCCCTAGATTCTGCTATTTCTAATCTTTGTCTTTAAAAATGTTTGTTTCCTATCTGTCATGCAGGCTCTCTTGCTTCAGTACTTCAAATCACAGAAAAAAAACAAGATTGCAGATAAAGACGTCTGACTCCTCTCTTTTTTTCCTGGTCTGCATTCTTGTTTCAGGTCAGATAAAACTGGATCTAGTGGGTTAGCATGCCAACAAGGAAGTTTGCATTGTCAAAGAAATTCAGTAATACCACCTGCCTCATTTGTCACAGATTTACTTTAAAATGGAGCTCCAGTAACCCTCATCCAGTCTGGTCCCCACCTCCTATGAGCACACCTGTATGTGTCTCAGTTCTTCCTATTTTTGTCTACAGCAGTGGGTTGGTGCTAAATCTTGGAACATATAAAGAAATGGATAAATTGAATGCAGGTATGCCAGGAGGTAACAGGTTCTTCCTTAAAGGCACCATGTCCACCTTACATTAAAAGCTAGTGATACATTTATTGATGTTGTTGCCATTTCTGTTTAGCTTTCTGCATTTGGTGCGGAGACACAAAGACACTGGGACACTGTTCAGATTTGTAGAGCCGATGGCTGGCTTTACAGTAGAAGCAATTCTGGTGACTCAGCAGTTGCCAGATCGCTCCTGCATCCGCTAAAGTGGCCGCCCCGGCCAGACACCCTGCAGTGTTTGCTTGGCTCTGCTGCCCCTCCTGTAGGCCCAGGACCGGCATGTTGGGTTCCGATGGGAAGCAGATAATGAAATCGTCGAACTTCCGTTCACTGATCTCCTCCCTGCACTATGGGACCGGGAGCAATGCTGATTACATCACTTCTGGTCCCATAGCTGTCATTGCTCAGCTCCTGAAGCCAAGCAATAAGCTATTGATGTGTGATCTGCACTTAAATAGCTTATTTAAAGTGGAAAGGTCCTTTAGACCTCCAGTATCACCTTAAAGAGGACCTCTCACTTCTAAGATGCTATCACTATGTGATAGCAATTAAGGTAAAGATTAAAATAAAGTTAAATAAAATAAATGTAAAAATAATGTTTAAAATTTTTTAAGTCCCTGCCCTTGCGAGCTTGCTCGTCTTTACTTAAACACGTGTTGTGTGCGCCTACATACCAAAACGACAATTGTGCTACATATGTTAGGTATCACCGCCCATGCCAGAGTGAGAGCAATAATTCTAGGGCCAAAATGTATGGGTATCTCTAAACTGATGACCTGTAGGGGCTTTTAAAGCATCGTCTATGGACTTTTTTGGTACTGAATTTTGCCGCAGTTTCACAGACGCACACGATTTTTAACTTGGTCATGTTGGGTTTCTATTTACTCATTGTAACCCCATCTTTTATAAAAAAGGGTTTTATATAGACTTAAGTGTATTTTTCAAATATTTTGGGTTTTATAATAAGTTGCGCTAATGTTGCGCAACATAAAACAGCAGTGACAGGCAGGGCACACTGCAGGGTGGTAGCTTCCCATTGTATGTGTGGCTTCTAATCCCTTGCTTTGGCACATATTTCCATTTAGAATGGTGAATGGGGGATCAGTAAATATGTGTCTCATAGTTACCAAATTGTTTTGTGAATGAACACCAGGAGTGCTTTGTACACATATTTACTATTCCTTTGTGAAGGACATTAGAGTGGCTCTGTAAAAAGCATTCCATGTGTTCATCTGCAGGGTTGCAGAGGAGATTGAGGACCCCTAACCTCTTTTTTTCTATTTCAAAAGAGAAATAGCAGAGGTCTGCTTAGAGTGCTCATATATCTCCCACCCAAGCAGTACTGTAAACATAAAATTAACACAGACAAAAAAACAAATATAACACCCTCCGCCATACAGGCATGTACAAATTGCACAAATGTACATAACCTACACTATACACAAAATTATAATGCACATTATGTGTAATGGTGCACATAACACACATGCTGATGAGCGTTGTGCATTCTTACCATGCATGCCAGTGCTTATTTTTTTTCCTTTTTCCTAAAACTTTTATAAATGTAAAATAATTCAACTCTATACACTGCACACAGCACTGTGGACTGGGCATTACCACAACAAACTGGTGTGAAGCCAATCCATATTTTTTTGAGTAAGCTGCTTACATACAGTTTTGTACACCTTGAAATTTCACTGTTTTGCAAAAAGGCACAATTTACCATTACAAAATATTTTGTTATTAAACCACTGCAGCTTCATCTTTCGAATGTAGTATGAATTTTGTAAGTTATGTTTTTTCCATGTGCTAATCATGATTTTTAGTGTACTTTTATGGACAATATAGTTTTGATAAACATCTGCGCAAATACTACAGGACCTACAAAATCAGTAGCTCCATATTTTTAGGGAGGACCTTGCAAGGAAAGGGATAAGGTGCAACTGCAATAAGTTACAGGTATATAGAGATCACTTGGAAATGCTACAATTAATACAATACAATACATTCTAAGGGATGAACGTCTTATAGAAGTTCATCTGAAGAACTTCTATAAGATTTGTGCAAGAATTGTATAATTCATAAGAGGTATATTAGCATTTTGATTGCATTATAATTCTATAAATTATTAGTATAGAATTCTGTTACTATCAAATTAATTTGTAATCAACATGTATGTACATATCTTGTAAATGTGTTGTCTATCTCATTAAGTGATATAATCTTCTTTTTTTTTTAAATAAACTAACTTGCGAATGAGTGATGAATAGTGCAAGTGCACATTAAATATATTATAAGCCTTATGATCTCAGTTTAGGCTTGTATACATTAAATATATGTACATTTCACTGAGCCATGAAATATGTAATGCTTGATAAACCAAAATGCAAAATATGCACACAAAAATCTTAATCTAAGAGTCTTGGGCATGGCTCTTACATGCTATTCTTCCTTCCCCAACTATATCCAGAAAAATCCTTGGTATCAGCTGTCAGTTTCACAGCCATTCACTATAGGGCTGATTTAAAACATGTTCTGGCAGACAGTGACTCCTGTGTAAATGCAACCTTCAAACCATGTTTGCAAGCCTAATTGATAAATATGTGTAACGACATTATTTTGTCAATGTATTTTGTTACTTTATGTACAAATCAAGGAAGTCTCTATTGATATGCACATAATATCACTTAACCCTTAGTTAACCCTAATCAGCCTTAAATAGCTTCTGCATCCCCAATGAAGCTATTATTTTCAGCCTGGAAGTGTACCGGTACTAGATTCCAGAGCAGTTAGCCTGTACTGGAGAGAAGGTGTGTACTTCAACCAAAGCCGCTGTTTTATTTTCAACTGGCTTGATTTATTAATTTTTACCAAGAGGGTTATTCACAAAAGAGTGAAGAGTTTGGAGAAGGCAGGAGAAGTGAACAATCCAAGCCAAAATAGCTGATTTGGTAAAATTCTTCAATTCAGATCACTTTCCAGGTTATCTCACTTTCCAGTTCAGCTACTGTTCAGTACAGTTGTGCTATATTGTTCCAATTTTTCTGCCTTCTCTAAACTCTTCGCCGTTTTGCAAATAACACTCTAAGGGGGTTATTCACAAAGCTGCCGAAGGATCTAGCCGTAGCTTCGGCTGATCCTTCGGCTAGCTTAAGGCCCCAGGACATGTTCGGGCTATTCACTATAGCCCGCACAGCTCCCAAAGTTGGCTGAGGGGCTCAGACGAGCCGAAGGCATATTCCTCGGCTCGACTGAGCCCAGGTGAAATTCGAAGCTGGCAGAACGGCCGGCCATTGGCCAGCCAACATCCTGCTACTGACAGCTGGGCGGAGCCAGCCTCATATCACGGCTGGCTCTGCCCACTTGCAGAGACAGAACGGCGTCCCTGGTTACCTGGTAACCAGAGACGCCGTTCTGTCATTACACTGAGAACATGGCGGAGCCGCTTTGATATCACCTGCTGTGAGTAGCCTGCCGGAGGTTCGACTCAGCCGATCCAGATGTTGGATCGGCTGAGTCGAACTCCTTCTGCACTTTGGGTTGGCCTAACATGCTGAGCATGTTAGGCCAACCCGAAGCCAGCCGCAGCAAGTCGATGTCCGGCTGATTTTTGTCGGTGTACGGCTGAAATCAGCCGTACAAACCTGAAGTGAATAGGGTTCGGCTCACTTCACTTCGGGTCGGTTATTCACACGGTTGCCCTCGGCAGCTTTGTGAATAACCCCCTAAATGTTTCAAAGCTGAAGTTGGGATATAAGAAAAAAGTGCATGCTGAATCTTCTGAACAGTTTTCTCTCCCACATTAATCTACAGCAATGTTTATTTCACACAGTATTTTGCTCTAAAATTATCATTAAATACAGCAAGAAAAACAATTGCTTTGCTAGGTAAATAACATTGTTGCTTGATTAAAGTGCCCATTATAGGGCCCATTCTCACCACAGTGTAGTTATATTGCATGGTACCATGTGTTTAGCGCAATGCTATGGTGGTGGAATAAGCATTAAAGCAATCAGCTTGTGAAAGATACAATTGTTTTCATCACAATCATTTTTCATCACAATCATTTTACTGAATATATGTAATGTTATATATAAGCCAGCTTTGGGCCCATTTAGGACTAGTGTACATGAATTTGGAATATGTGTAACATTTATTTTTCATGCATTTGCCTTGCATTTAACATATATTTACATTGACTTATTCACATATTGAATAAAAATAAAGCAATGTGATCTCAATCTTAACTCCAACTGATCTTGAACTAGAGCCATAGCAGAACATGTGGTGGTTATAAGGCCCAGAACTACAGGATCCCCAAGCTGTTTGCCAACACAGTGATTTATGCAGCTAGTAATAGCTTTTGGTAAATACATTTTAATGAATATATGTATAACAATTATAGGAATAACAGGAAACACATGGCCCATTTATGTTTTTTCTTTTTTTCTACATTGCCCATCACACAAAGATATGACTCTGTGTGCAATAGCAGTTACAACCCCGATCCACAAAAAGTTGGGATGCTGTGTAAAATCTACATAAAATCAGAATGCAATGATTTGCACATCTCATAAACCCATATTTTATTCACAAGAGAAAATATAAAACATATCAAATGTTTAAAATGAGAAAATTTGCCCTTTTAAGAATAAAATAAGGTCAATTTGAAATTGATGGCAGAAACATGTATCAAAAAAGTTGGACCGGGGCCATGTTTACAATGGTGTAGCATCCCTTCTGCTTTTAACAACACTCTGTAAATGTCTAGGAACTGTGTAGGCCAGTTGCAGGAGTTCTGGGAAATTAATGTAATATTCTTTCCTGATATAGGATTCTAACTGCTTACAGTCCTGGGTCTTTTTTGTTGTATTTTTTGTTTCAAGAGCCGCAAAATATTTTCAGTTGGTGAAAGGTCTGGACTACAGGCAGACCAGTTAAGCACCTGGACTCTTCTACTACAAAGCCAGGCGGCAACCAGGTGAGGAGTACAAAGACAAGTGTGTCTTGCCTACAGTCAAGCATGGTGGTGGGAGTGTCATGGTCTGGGGCTGCATGAGTGCTGCCGGAACTGGGGAGCTACAGTTCATTGAGGGAACCATGAATGCCAACATGTACTGTGGCATACTGAAGCCGAGCATGATCCGCTCCCCTCGAAGCCTGGGCCGCAGGGCAGTATTCCAACGTGATAACGACCCCAAACACACCCCCAAGATGACCACTGCCTTGCTAAAGAAGCTGAGGGTAAAGGTGATGGACTGGCCAAGCATGTCTCCAGACCTAAACCCTATTGAGCATCTGTGGGGCATTTTCAAAGAGAAGGGCAAGGTCTCTAACATTCACCAGCTATGTGATGTCGTCATGGAGGAGTGGAAGAGGACTCTAGTGGCAACCTGTGAAGCTCTGGTGAACTCCATGCTCAAGAGGGTTAAGGCAGTGCTGGAAAAAAATGGTGGCCACACAAAATATTGACACTTTGGTTCCAATTTGGACATTTTCACTTAGGGGTGTACTCACTTTTGTTGCCAGCGGTTTAGACATTAATGGCTGTGTGTTGAGTTATTTTGAGGGGACAGCAAATGTACACTGATATACAAGCTGTACACTCACTACTTTACATTGCGATACTGTATACTGTATATATACAGTATATATACAGTTGGGCAAAAAAGTATTTAGCCAATGTGATTTGTCTGGATTTGTTTTCTCATTTTGTCTCTCATAGTTGAGGTCTACCTATGATGCCAATTACAGGCCTCTCTCATCTTTTTAAGTGGGAGAAAGCCCCTGTATGATGGATTTTGTAGGATGATTATACAGATTATTTAGCTATGAGGCCAGGATATTTATAGTTCACCTCTGCACTGAGATCTATATGGAGAAAATGAAGAGCTACCTGATGATAGCATGAAACTCCTTTTCAGCATCTTTTCTGCTTTGGGCATTACCACATAGCCTGAGGTTTAGTAAATTTCAATTACATTGGTTTTTAATCTTCAGCTGCAGAATATTTATTAACATAACATCAGATCAATTCAAATTATTATTAGCAATAATGATCATTTTAGAATCCAACAAAGAGTGATTATACTCTGCTCATTAAAGGGTTTTTCCTTCTGTGTTTGGAAAAAAAGAAAGTTGCTATGGTGACAGCTTAGAGTTTCATGACTGAAAATATTTCTTTTACACCTGTAGCTGTATGGAGAAGGTGATGAATCACTTAGAGCACTATTTTGGGAGAAAGGTAAAAATAACTCCTAACTTTGTCATTATATCTGCATAGGTATAAGTATGACATAACAGAAGACAGGAGGGGGAGTTCAAACAATATTGCAGTATGAGTTATTGGGGTATCATGCCTTCTAAATCATGATGTGCTGATGCATTTTTCTGCTTGAGCTAATAAATATGTGTCGCTAATCTGGAGTATTATCTAATATTTAATCAGGCTGTTCAAATAGCAATTGTGATGCCAACAGTTCAGTAGCCTTTAGCAACCAATCAGGTTTAGGGAATGTATCAACTTGTGTTGATGGCATCAGTTCAAGATGCTTCAGAATTCATTGACAGGTGTATTTGTCTTGCAGCTAACCTCCTTCTGACCTTCATTTGACCTGGTTTAACCCTTTCGCTGCCAAGCCCTCCGGAACATTTTTCAAATCAGCTGGCCAAGCCATTTTTGAATTTTCTGCAATTTTTTCCTATTGATTTAATATATATGCCTATCTACTGACGTCAATTCCACACAGCTGTTGTTAATTGGGTATAAAGAGCATTATCAGTAATCCAGATTTCACAGTATTTCCCAGATGCACTGAGTGTTAGAGGCAGCCAATACAACTCGGGGTTGTGTGTGCAGTGATAACAATCTATAGCTCCTCCGGCTGGGTCATACTACAGTCCCATCAGACCCCCAACACTATAGTAACTTCCCTTGAGCTAAGGCTGGGATACATGATGTGGAACGACTTCCTAGTGCACTGAGTGTGTAGGAAGTCGCCTGACTGACCGAATCCCATACAGCCTACTAAATTAGTTCCGCAGCTGCCGTCCAAGGCCACCATAGCCGCTTGATTGTGATAGGTCATCAGCGGCTTGTGAGCCGCTGATGACAGCTATTAATTTAAAGGGGACAGTCTGCTGAACAGTTCTACTATAAGCTGATGGTCGCTAAAGCGACCATCAGCTTATAGTAGAGCTGTAGAAGCCAGGTCCGTACGGCATACTGAGCTGGCCAGCTGGAAGCACTTTTGTAGCTCCGCACGCCGTACGTCCTTGGCAGCGAAAGGGTTAAGCAGGTTTTACGTTCCTGTAGACCTGCATGCCAGTCAACACAGACCCTTAAAGGGCAAATCAACAGGTTTGTTTAAAGGCAGTCCCCAACAGCATATACTGACTTTACTTCTGCCCCCCACCCCAAAAAAACCTCCCCCTCCCTGACACGTGTTTTAGATGGTGGGAGTAAAGGAAATTCCAAGATGAGTTTCTGGAGTTGAAGCTTTCACTGAGCTGTGAATTCCCTGTGTGACAGTGCTCATTGGCCCAGTCCAGTCACATGACATTAGTCACATGATCCCAATATCAACAAGCATTGGGTATTCCCTTCTGATCGCAGAGAGAGTAGAGGAAAGATAAGTATATGCTCTTGGACCTGGAGTATTAATGAAAGCCTCTTTGTTTCCTTAATTGAGCTAAGCAGAGGTTTTCTTTAAGGTTAATATATTTGCATCAGTTTAACCCCTTCATGACTGAGCTTGTTTTTAGTTTCTGTTCGTAAATGACTGACACACTTTTGACATTTTTGCTGTGTGATTCTTCCACGTCAGTAATATACTTTCTTACAAAGTGCACCCACACATATTATATATTGTTTTTTAGAGGACAGATAGGGCTACATATTTATATCACATATGTGCGTCTAACGCCTCACTTAGGACAAATAAAATATAAAAAAAGAGGAAAAAAACGTTTAAAAAAAACACTTTTTTCCCAGTTTTGATTTGTAGTATTTTTTTTACAAAAACAGCACAGCTAAAAAAATGCAATAAATACATTCATTTATTTGTCCCTTATTTTATTTTATTTTTTACACATTTTTTTATTTTTTTTACACTTTTCACAATTTTTTTTTTTTTTACACTTTTCACTTTTTTTTTAACTTAAAAATGTTATTTTATTTATTTAATTATATCAAGCAGATTTTGTGAATTAATCTCACTGTTACTGCATGATAAATGAATACATTTTTGGTTATTATCAGGCTGCTTCAAACTTCAGAACAGCCGATAATAAGTTAGTGACACTGATCCTGCAGCAGTTCAGGATTCAGCTGTTACTAAATGTTTTCTGATTGTTGCAACAACGATCAGCAAACAAACATTCTTCTTCCAGGAATAGATACATTGTAGGAATAGACACATTTTGTATCTATTCATGAAAGAAAAAAAAAA
>NW_017309556.1:20091-27832 GCF_000935625.1 Nanorana parkeri
TTTTTTATTTTTTTTACACTTTTCACAATTTTTTTTTTTTTTACACTTTTCACTTTTTTTTTAACTTAAAAATGTTATTTTATTTATTTAATTATATCAAGCAGATTTTGTGAATTAATCTCACTGTTACTGCATGATAAATGAATACATTTTTGGTTATTATCAGGCTGCTTCAAACTTCAGAACAGCCGATAATAAGTTAGTGACACTGATCCTGCAGCAGTTCAGGATTCAGCTGTTACTAAATGTTTTCTGATTGTTGCAACAACGATCAGCAAACAAACATTCTTCTTCCAGGAATAGATACATTGTAGGAATAGACACATTTTGTATCTATTCATGAAAGAAAAAAAAAAAGCCAGTATAGCTTGAGAGAGATATCTCTCGATCTATACGAGCTGTCAGAATGCCGGCAAAAGCCGGCATCTGTGTCCGCTTTGCTTTGACTCTCAGACACCCGATATTAAGGTATCGGGTGTCTGAAAAAGGTTAACCCTTTCATTAATGAATGCCTCTGTAGTAAGGGCAGCCATTAATGAATGTTAAAAGCTGATTCTCAGCGATTAACAGCCCTCTAAAGCAGCAAATAACTCGTCACGTACAGTGTACGTGACAAGTCATTTGGTCCCTTTGTGGCTGGACGTACAGTGTACGTCTCCCGTCACGAAGGGGTTAAAGACAATTTACTTTAGTTGCTAATGGTTATTTAATTGCACAGTACAATTAATCCTTGCTCAACATTACTGAAACAGTCCATGTATCACAGTACAAGAAACACAGAAATCTATAACAACCATTCAGAGTTCTTGAGGAACTAAATATCACAGAATGTGCTGCGAGCCAGAGGTATTTATTCAATGGTCAAGTGTTGGAACAGCTAAACAGAGTGCAGAAGGTGACACCAGAGAGAGCCCAGGAACAGGTAGCAAAGATAATAGGACAACAGTAATGTCAGGGATGTAGTTAACATTGCAAGCCATTGTCAACACCCCACCAAGGTTAAACAATATAACAAAAAACTAATGGAAAAGGGGGGGGGGGCTATTTGCCCTCAAAGAAGAACTGGATAAGAGCTATTTCCTTAAAAGAATGAATTACAGAATGTATTCCTTCATCCGTTGTTCCTTTTCTTAGAATGAAGCACTTTAATTAGCTATTTTACAACCACTCAACCAAGGCCTTGTTAACCTCCTCCTTCATTTTCATCTTCCAATATGGGTGGCACCTAGGGTTCATATTTTGGAAGACCTTTAAGCTTAGTTCACACCTGAGATTCTTGTAGCATGAAGCTCAAAGCTCCAATATGCTCAACAATCAAAATGCTTTTAAATTGTCACCGTTCACATATTGGTGTTCAGATGCCTGTAGCTCAATGCCTGAAGTTCAAAATATACAAACTACTTTTAAAGCAGAATGGGCATTTTTGGACTAATAGACTTCAATGGAAGCACTTCCAAAATCACCTGCTAATGCTCCTGCTAAGATGTGAACCTAGTCAGCAGCTATCTATGCAGCCATTTACACCACCCACACTGCTACCTCTACTTTACTCTTTTAATGCACTTTACTAAAACATTAGTAATGTGTCCAGCTCATTGCATTACACATTTGCTCCAGTTTTGGATACATAAATAAAATTCTAATCAGCCAGTGATTCCCTATTCTGGGAGGGTATCTGCAAACAAGTGCAGGTAATTTTGAACTTGTATTTAAAAAGGAAAACCCGAAATGATGAAAGTTCACTGAGTGTTCTTTTTTATTTTCAGTATTTGATTGCTAGACATGTGCAATGGCAAAAAATTAGTTTAGTCTCGTTTTGATTCAGATTTTGCGTTATTTTGTTTTTCAGGATTCGGGTCTGGAAGTCAATTTGTTTTGGGATTCGGATGAAATTCATTAGCGGTAGTCTGTACAAAGTTTCATTTTCGTTTCCATTACGTTTTCGTTTTGTTCGTTTTGTTGCAGCAGTGACATTAAAAAAAATTGTCACTTTGCTGCAACAAAAATTTGTCCACAAATGAAAATACACGCAAACTACCGCTATTGAATTTAGTCCGAAATGTCATTTTTGGAAATTCAGATGCGTTTTCATTCATCATTTCTGTTATTTGGAAATTTGGATACATCCGAATCTCCGTATAACAAAAATTTGTCCAAAAAAATAATTTTGCCGAAACGAATCGCACATGTCTATTGATTGCTGTTTTTACCTTGTTAGTTTTTGCCTTGTAAAACACAAATAATATTTACAATGAGAAGACTATATGAACAGGAGAAAAAAATAATGTTAGAGCTGGACTTCGGTGTTCACAAAATGAGATAGACAGTCTCCTGTGCAGAAAGTGATGGGAAAGACACAGGGACAGGAGTCGAAGGAAGATCTACCGATGGGGACTCTTGTTCCAGCTGTATAAGAAGGTATTTCCCCTAACTTTGGAGAGATTTTGTATTATTCCATGCTGCATCTCTGGGGCAGAATGTAAAAGGAAATCTCTTTGATGAGGAACAGGAAAAAAACTGAAAGAAGTCTTGACCATCTTTTTCTATCCAAAACTAGCAGGGTTGTTCACAAAAGGGTGACAAATTTGGAGAAGGCAGGTGAAGTGAACAATCTAGGCCAAAATAGCTGATTTGGAAACATTCTCCAATTCAGATCACTTTCCAGTTCAGCTATGTTGTCCTAGATTGTGCACTTCTCCTGCCTTCTCCAAACTCTTCACCCTTTTGTTAATACCCCTGTAAATAAAAAAAAGTCTTGGGTTTACATGCACTTTACATATAGCATTGTTCCTGGGTTTTAAGAACAGTTGGGAACTGCAAATTATATGCAAAGGACAAGGAACTGCTTTTACCTGTAATGGAACAATTAAGAGGTACTGGGTGAGAAAAATATATATTTTTTGTATATTCTTTCTTTAAAGTTTTTGCAATATAAAAACAATACATTCAGGAAATAAGACGAGTAAGGAAAGAAAAACAAATATGTCACTTAGTATAGACATTGCTTGATCCAAGGCTAAATAGAAACATGAAGAAACATTATGGGGTCTATTCATTAAGCTGCCGAAGGATCTAGCCTTAGCTTCAGTTGATCCTTCGGCTAGCTTCGAACCCAGGACCCCTTTGGTTCAGCAGAACCCGAAGTGCTGCTGTACGGGCTATTCACTATATCCCGTACAGCTCCCGAAGTTGGGCGAGCGGCTCAGTCGAGCCGAAGGCATATGCCTCGGCTCGACTGAGCCGAGGTTAAAGCTGAAGCAGGCCGACAGCCTGCTTCTGACAGCTGGGCAGTGCCAGCCGTCATCTCACGGCTGGCTCCAGCCACTTGCAGAGAGATCAGCGTCCCTGGTTATCAGGTTACCATGGACGCCATCTGTCATTACACACTGGGAACCCGGCGGGGCCGCTATAATATCACAACGGCCTCTCCGGGTTCTTAGTGTGTAATGACAGATGGCGTCCTTGGTTACCTTGTAACCAGGGACGCTGATCTGTCATTACTCTCCCGGACGCACTCGGAGTCTAATACGGCTCTCGGCCACCCAGGAGACAAACACTTTCTCCCGGAAAGGTTTACTCTGCTCGATCGATTTTTTTCTGACATGGGGCCGCAGGCAACCCTAAGTAAAAAAAAAAAAAGCCAGCATAGGAATGCATAGCTAGATTCCTATTGGCTATTTCCCTTTGCTATAGCCAATAGCAAACTAGCTATTGCACCCGACCACTGCTGCTGTACATCAGCAGAGGGGGTCCTACAGTTCTCCATCAGGTCCTTGTCTGGTGATTGACAGCAGCAGAGGGCGGGTGCAATAGCTAGTTTGCTATTGGCTATTGCAAAGTGAAATAGCCAGTTGGAATCTAGCTATGCATTCCTATGGTGGTTTTTATTTTTTATGTTATTCTGATGGCAGCAGAACTGCCCGGACAATAGAAAACAGTTGGGCGGAACTGGCTGCCACTGCTAGCTCCACCCAATCATTTTCTATTTAATTTTTTCTACTTTTTAAACTGCCTTTCTATTCTGCTCGGTACCACAGAGGTGAAAATTCACTCACTGTTGTTCGGCATCTATGAGAATAGGCCAAAAAGCAGCGAGTAGCCTGCCGGAGGTTCGGCTCAGCTGATCCAGATGTTGGATCAGCTGAGTTGAACTCCTTCTGCACTTCAGGTCTGCTGAACATGCTGATTTCAGCCGATATACAGCTAAAGTCAGCCATACAAGCCTGAAGTGAATAGCTGAACAGTTTGTTATTCACTCAGCTGCCTATGGCAGCTGAGTGAATAGACCCGTAAGAGATAGGGGAATAGTTTCCTTCTTTCTGTATGGTCAAATGGAACACTCCATCGATATCGAGAGTGTCAGTGGGCAAAGGCTATGAAACATTTACCCAAAGGGGGTGAAATGACCACGGTACATTAGGCCCAAACCAATCTGAAAAGGTCTTATAACAGCACCCTCAATTTCATCTACTGCAGGCATATTGAGGGGTATTTGAACTAGGGGGAGTTGCACACGATTGAAGGATGTTCGACTTCTATCCACGAGAAAAATTATTTTATAGGTATTGTGTTTGTAGAAACGTATTGATATGAGAATTGGTTAATACAGTTTGAAGGTTATATTTGTTGTGATTTGTTAAATGCTAGCATGTAAAAATGAATTTTAAATGCAATTTTAATTTAAGCAGCAAATTAGAATTTAAAACCTTACATACCTTAATTCCAGATGTCTTCTAGCTAGTCATGTGATGAGCAGGATCAATCTTCTTTTTCTCTAGCATCAGGTGATGGTGGGTGGTTTTCGTTGCTGCACAAAACAGTGCTTAAGTTGTAATCCATGAGTGCCATTCTATGCAGTATTGTTCTGGGGTCTATTAGACTGAATAATGACACCAGCCCAGGTAACGTATTATTAACAGCCTAGGCTCCCTGAAGGCAAGAAGGGCAACAACCAGCAGCAGAGCAGAACAGATAGGTCAGCACTGGAGCATGGAGAGGGTGAGTAATACTTTTCAAACTTTTTTCCAACAGGAAAAGGGACTTTTTAAGACATGTAAATTGGAGCTTTAATATTTCTTGGGTGGCCACCTTAGCCATCGTCATGCTTTCCTGCTTTTCATCAGCATAAAAGAAAGAAGATGTAAATGAAGAAGACCTGTCTTAAGACTGATTTCTGTGCCCACAGACGCCTGCCTTTACATGCACATGAACTTTAATGGCATCCTGGTCTTAGTCCGTAGGGTTCAATATTGAGTTGGCCCACCATTTGCCATTATAACAGCTTCAACTCTTCTGGGAAGGCTGTCCACAAGGTTTAGGAGTGTATCAATGGGAATGTTTGACCATTCTTCCAGAAGCGCATTTGTGAGGTCAGGTACTGATGTTGGATGAGAAGGCCTGGCTCACAGTATACGATCTAATTCATATTAAAGGTGTTGTATCGGGTTGAGGTCAGGACTCTGTGCAGGCTTATCAAGTTCCTCCACCCCAAACTCACTCATCCATGTCTTTATGGACCTTGCTTTGTGCACAGTCATGTTGGAACAGGAAGGGGCCATCCCCAAACTGTTCCTACAAAGTTGGGAGCATGAAATTGTCCAAAATGTTTTGGTATGCTGATGCCTTAAGTGTTCCCTTCACTGGAACTAAGGGGCTAAGCCCAACCCCTGAAAGACAACCCCATACAAAAATCCCCCTCCACCAAACTTTATACTTGGCACAACGCAGTCAGGCAAGTACCGTTCTTCTGCCAACCGCCAAACCCAGACACATTCATTGGATTGCCAGACAGAGAAGCGTAATTCATCACTCCAGGGAACACATCTCCACTTCTCTAGTGGGGGCATGCTTTACACCACTGCATCCGACGCTTTGCATTGCACTTGGTAATGTAAGGATTGGATGCAACTGCTCGGCCATGGAAACCCATTCCATGAAGCTCTCTACGTACTGTTGTTGTGCCAATCTGAAGGTCACATGAAGTTTGGAAGTCTGCAGCTATTGATTCTGCAGGCAGTTGGCGACTTCTGCGCACTGTGCACTTCAGCATGCTAAGACCCCGCTCTGTCATTTTATGTGGCCTACCAGTTGCTGTTGTTACCAGTTGCTTCCATTTTTTTAAATACCACTAACAGTTGACAGTGGAATATTTAGTAGCAAACAAATTTCATGGATAGACTTATTGTACAAGTGGCAACCTATCACGGTACCACACTTGAATTCATTGAGCTCCTGAGAGTGACCCATTCTTTCAAAAATTATTGTAGAAGCAGCCTGCATGCCTAGGTGCTTGCTTTTATTGGCCATGGAGGTGATTGGAACACCTGCATCTAATGATTTGGCCCAATACTTTTGGCAATATAGTGTGTATGTGTATGTATATGTATATATATAACATATATATATATATATATATATCCTTTTTGTGCCTGATACTGGTCCTGTACTTAGGGTTGCACTGTGACAGCCCACCGACTTGCCACTGCCACTTGTAAACACAGAAGCTGGCTGATGAAGTCTTTATAATCAATTAAATTATCTTCTGTATGCCCTGTAAGCCTCCTATCCTCAGCCAACACTGTCCCTGTGGTACTAAATTCAGATTTGGTCTGGAACTCTGCCACGCCTTCTGCTATCACATTTACAATGACAGCAAATGTGCCACTGATTGCTTTCAGACTGAATATTGGTAAAGCAGAGAGGCATGTCATTCCTCCAAGTGTGCGCTGATATCACGGCTCCAAGCATGATATGTTTTGACAATCTGGGTGTTCCCCGGATGCAGAGTAGCAATTTTGGTTAAGAACAAAGGTACTCTCAAGCACCTGTTGACATCTACTTTTATATTACACTTCTGATTAGAACACTTAGATGCAAAGACTGGTTCACTTTAATATATCCTTTCTTAGCATAATCAAAATTATTAATCATTTCAAAGACAATAACATGTTAATTGTACCATATTATAACATTGTTTTGTGGCATCCCATTTGACATGGAACTTAAGTGCCCAGCATGGTTTGTGAACATCTGGAAATACACAGTCTGGCTACCCATGATATATGCTGTGATTCACTTTACCTTGATATGTCATCTCAATGATGAATGCACTTACTTGAAAATCTAGCTCTTGTTTTCTAGACCATCTGTGACCGGCAGGTAAGATAATTCACAGTTTTACTAGAGTGTTGATCACAAGCACAACCCAGTTAACAGTAATATGCATTTATACAGATGATGATACACAAGTATCAGTACCGAAGAATCAATATTTTGTATTCCAGAAAGGATTATTTTAAAAATACCAACAATCCTTTCATGTCACGGTTAACCAAAGTGCTTGTGAAAACAGTGACTGCATTAAAAAAGTGGAACAATTCTTCATAGACTAAAAAGAAGATGATGATAATTAATATTGACTATGCACATAAAACATTACATCATTTATTTTCAGTGCAAGACAAAATGTCTCCAAGATTTTAATTAGCTAAACATTGATTCCTGGGACTTACATGATCTTTTTATTTTTCTAAATAAAAAGAAATGTGCTGGCCTTTTCAAAAACATGAGCTCTTCCCTACATGATCACATCAATTTAACACTATTTTGTAATGAAGGTTATAATTGGTAATTAGTTGTACACAATCGGCATCACAACAGTTTTCTTCTTAAAATCTGGACAGTTATGTCTATTTTAGGAGACTATCATATGTCTGTTGACACTGCCCGATTCATCTAGCTA
>NW_017309556.1:27897-39740 GCF_000935625.1 Nanorana parkeri
CCCCCCCCCCCCCCCCCAACTCCTTTTTAAAAAAAGTTGGCATTTTCAGCTGAGCCAGGCTTTTATTTGTTTAAAGTGGATCTAAACCCACTTCTCCTATTTGTTCCTCTGTGTTCTGTATAATATACAGTAGCATTAAAAGCATGTTGTATATCTGTCTAAAAAGTTTTTTTAAATCTGATCATGCCAGAAATGTTGTGAGCTGATAACTTCCTGTGCTCTGTGCATGTGCCAACTGTTATCAGTTACAATATTCTTAGTTAACAATAAAACTACAGAACCAAGCCCTTTTATGTTATGTACCATAAGATAAGGGTGGGGTTATGTGATGTTATCTTTTTTTTTGTCCTGATACAGAAGGGCAAGTGAGCACTTTCATCCTAGGACTGGAAGTGTGTTACTGGCAGAATCACTAGGCTAAAAAAGGATAAAAACTTGAAAAGTTAACCTAAAGCACTTAAGGAATGGTAAGCTGTGATATATTACAATTTTGTTTTTGTTTATATACACTATACACTAATGGAAGATTATTAGTAAGAAAGAGCTTTAGTTCATATTTAGATAATTCAATAAAGGAAAAAAATACATGCATAGATTTTGCACATGTAAACCCATGCTGCACTGTTGAGTATGCACCTCTTTGTTTACCCAAATTTGCATCAATCAATAAATATAAAATATATGATAGATCATATGCTGGTATCATTGTACATAGGGGCATAGGAACAGGTGATGCAAACATTGTAATGACTCAAAGGAGGGGTAAAGCATTACAAATTCTACTCTCATTCTGCTGCTATCCTTGTACTGTTACTTACCTGTTCAGTGTCACAGTGTTTCCTTTTGGCAGCTGGTATTTACTAACTACAGAGACAATAATGCTATAAATACTAAAACTCAGTGTCAAACAGTTGACATCTAAACGTAAGAAGAAGAGCCACAATGCAGACAGGATAATTACTTTGGGGACAGCAATTTATCAAGTTACCTTATGAATAGACGTTGGACGTCTTTAACAGTGTTGGCTAACCATTGGAAACCCATCTATGAAAAACGAAAGCCTGCCTCAAATAATCTGCAAAAAAATGCTCTAAAGAAAACCTATCATGATAGAAGCATGGAGACTGCCACCTACCCTTCTGAAAATGCTTGTTACCTAACTGTTGTAATTACAATTTTACTTCAGTATTGTGGGTCTGACATATGTTCTCAACATACCACCATCTCAATATACACACGTTAAGTGGCGTTGTCTCTAAAACAAAAATGAAATGTTTGCTATTCTTTATTCTTTTTGGATCTATTTTATTTTTAGTTAGGTATTTCACATGCATATCTTGTGATGCAAAAAAAATCTTGCAAAATATGTGCTGATATTAAAAAGGGCTACTGTAACATTCCACTAAATATAAACTGCATAATGTATACAGTGCTGCTTGTATTACAGATATGCCTGCTGTGGCTACCTCAACAGTGTGTACATTTTTTGACATGCAGCTGCTTCTGAATAGGTTTACATTTATAAATACCTACATATCTGTTGCTTGTTTTGTTCCTAAAGAACTGCATGCTGGCCTTTATGACATGCTGCTTTGCTAATTTAATTCCTTTGTGAGAACTTGTAGTGTCTGTCGCATTAGTTAATTTTTTTTATTTTTTTATCTTTTTGGTTAAAATGTTATCACTTGCATTCCTTAGTGTGCATTATTAAAAGGGAGGCACAAAAGTAGAACCAATTCAATGCACACTGTAAAGTAGGACCTTGTCCTTCAAATATACAGTATGTATAAGATATATAAGATTTGATTTCTAGGTTCATGTTCACCAAGCACTCATACATCTGCATACTCATGCCATCTGACAATGCAAGATTACCTTAGTGATTTATGCCTGCTTTTGTTCATTTCCCTTTAATAATGCAGTTCCACACATGACTTACAAAGCATTGAAACCAGTGAGTCAACATAACAGCGAAGCAACTATCATTTAACTGGATGTGAATTTTTGAGTCTTGACTTATTGTTCACCTTCATTTGTTCAATATTAAAAAACTGTGTCATGATTTACCTTACGCACACAATTTTAGAAAATAGGTACCTATGTATTAGAGAGTACTGGCCTAAACCTAGAGCTTATAGGTATTGCACTGTGTAACTTATTTAACAGACTAAAATAACATACACATAGTACTATATCCCTAAACAGATTTACCACAATAACATTTGCCGTCTGTGAGGAGGACTAATTGTGCTATTGAAAAGACCATGTAGCTGGACCATTAATTTCAACTACAATCTTTCCTAAGAGTATATGTACATTGAAACTATTTTATGCATGTTATTTAAACATAAAAGCCTCCCTTGTGTATATTCCAAATCCCTGAGACTCCTGTTGGGTGCTGCCATCTTTGGTGTGATGTCAGCAGCCGCAGCAGACTCAGAGGGTTCTATTCAGTAAGCTGCCATAGGCAGCCGAGTGAATGACCGACCTAAAGCAAAGTGAGCCGAACGCTGTTCGGAGGACAGGCTACTCGCTGCTGTTCGGCTATTCTTTTAGATTCGGCTTAGCTGTTCTGCTTGGTCTCTATGTGGGACCGAGCAGAACAGAAAAATAGTTTAAAAAGTAGAAAAATAAAAATAGAAAACGATTGTGCGGAGCTAGCAATGACAGCTAGCTCCGTCCAAAAGCTATCTATTGGCCGGCGGTTCTGCTGCCGTAAAAAAGAAAAAGCCTAACTCTCCCGGGCGCTCCGGGAGTCTAGCTGAACCAAAGGGGTCCTGGGGCCGAAGCTAGCCGAAGGATCGGCCGAAGCTCCGGCTAGATCCTTCAGGCTGCTTCGTGAATAGACCCCAGAGTTGTCACTCAAGTGACATTCTTTAATATTGTTAGGCAACCATGGCACACCAGCTGTAATGGAACAGGTCCCATGAGGCACTGCAAGACTCTGGCAGCCACAGGCATGACTCCCAGAGGAATGCTGTAATTTGTAGTTTCACCACAGATGGAGTGTCAATGTTGCCTACCCCTGCTCACTAATATTTGCCTTCACTCCCCTCCTGGCTGCAAAATAACAGTTTATGGAGGTAGATGAGCTGCCATCACAGGCACTCCTAGAAGAGAAGAGGGCTATTCTGTGCACTGATTAGGTGGTCTGAGATAGGGAATTGGGTTTTCTGAAGTAGCTAAATTGTGAGCAAGTTTAGAGGCACATTGCATGTCAATAAAAGTTGCTTTTGGAAAGGAAAACATGTTGTAATCAAGTATTTAACTTACTTAATTTTTCTGTGCCGTTACCTGCAATTTGTTATTTGGTAACAGGATCTCTTTAAGAATTAATACACAATAAGTACAGGTAAAATGCATGTGCTTGTTAAATTCCATTGTTTGATGTATTGCTTCATTGAGGTGTCTTAAAACAATTCTGCCTGCAACATTTTTTGTGGCTTACTGAGTACTGATCTGGACTTACTTATTCAACTCAACTAAATTGGCTTGATTCTAACACATGTGATGATTACATTACTTGTGAATATAAATTAAATGTTGCTACGAGTTGCAGATACCTAATTTGCTACAAAAGACATTACAGGGTTATTCACAAAAGGGTGAAGAGTTTGGAGAAGGCAGGAGAAGTGAACAATCTAGGACAAAATAGCTGATTTGGAAACATTCTTCAATGCAGCTCTCTTTCCAGTTCAGCTATATTGTCCTAGATTTTTCACTTCCCATGGCTTCTCCAAACTCTTCACTTAATTGTGAAAAAGCCTTTCTGAATCCCCTTGCAAATTCCTGTCAAACAACTCATCCACGAACTGCACTGTTTTTTGCTTCCCTGTTCAGACTGTCCTTCATCTCTGCCATGGAAACTTTTTCAGCTCTGTAATAATATTGAGGATCTGCACCACTAGTGGCAACACCAAGCTAGGGTAAGCAAACTCTTACCCTAGATTAATGTTGCCACTAGAATACAAAAACAGGTATTCATACAGTTACATAACAACAAATATAGAATAAACAAAAAATTGAGAAACATTATTCAAAGATTCAGTAACAGATAACAGCGAGACACAAATCTCTTTCTATTTTTTGCTCAGATGAGGCAAATGAAAAATGGTTTGGGTAACTAAGGGTTACTGTCCTTTACTCAATTATGTTTTCCTTGTTAAATAAAGGCTTTTGTGAGAAAAAGGCATTTTTTTGCAGCATCACTTCTTGCCGCTATGCGTTGCGATTGCTGTATAGGTTTAGTTGTCAAAACATGTTCATATTGATAAGCAAAAAGCTTGTTGAAACTGTTACCTTGGACATTTCTTATTATGTACAAAAATGCCCATGTCATTAATTGTCCATTACTGAAACTAACAATTTAGCCATTGAATGTGAAAAGAACCAAAATGCTCAATTCCATGTGAACCCATGCTTTATTTCAAGTCATTTCAAAGTGTGCCATTTCAGATTTAAAACACAAAAGAGCTGTAACTACAGTGTTAAGGCTTTAAGTAAAGCAAATTTCCCACATTTTAAAAATTGCCATTCAAACTAAAATATTGTTTTGACATTGCAAAAAGTAGCATTTTGTATGTGTAACTTTCTACTTAGCAATATTCAAAAATCACACCTACTTCTGCTTCTATAGTTTCTCACAATAAAGTGTAGACATGACCAATCAAAATAATCTCTATGTTTGCTGTTTGTGTATAGCACAGTTGAAAAGAGCTATTGTATTAGCCCATAAAATTACTACAGACAAGAACACTGCTCAAAATGCCAACATCCTTCATCATAGGTTAGTCAGAATGTACAGGTCCAGACTACAATAGTAGCTGATATATAATATGTGAAAATGACCTGGTAGATTAAAAGAGAATTATTGGGTGAGTAAAAAACACTCGTCCCCATAATCCAAGCTGACCATAAAAAAGCTGTCACAGGTGGGCTCTATAAATCACAAAGTCAGCGAAAACATGCTGCCGCTGACTTTCCAATCCTCCCCCTGCAGAGAGAGGTAACTATCAGTCACCACTCCCCGCAAGGATTCCCCCCTCCCCTCTCTATTTTCTACAGCACTGACTGGAGGAATGGACAGGGGAGGGGCGGGCATGGCTTGCACTGCTCTAGAGAGGCTGAGTCAGCTGTCAATCAGCCAGCAGGGCGGATCTCGACAGCATTGTCAGGATCCGTCCCAGCTGTGTCACTCTCAGCATAAACGGGCAATAGCCCGCTATATAATGAGTGTTGGGTCATCAGAGGACACAGTATATGAGAACTATACTGAGTAGAACTATGGGCAAAAAAGGTTGCCCCATCATTCTCCTTTAAACACATACAATCTAATATAGCGCAATCATTTTTATAAACATATTTTTTTATTACTGTTTATCCTCATGGCATCAAGTTGAATATCATTTGCTGCAGCCTGCATATGTCTTATATATGGTTGTTCATGACAAACAAATTTTCTTTTTTTTTTTGCTTTTTCAATCACCTGTTTGTTAGTAGGGAAGGAGCATTTGATACAAATTATTACGCACATATAAACAGTAGGACATACAGAGCGATCAAATATAGAGATTGACACTGGTGCATAGTCCGACCACGTAATGTCGTGAATGTCGGAATCATGAATCCGTGCCAATAGCTGCATGTCCACAAAAATGAAATCAATTCTAGAATAAGAGTTGTGTGGATTTGAAAAGAAGGTGTAGTCTCTTTCTGAAGCATGTAGACAGCGCCATACATCAAACAGGGACTCTTCAGACATGAGTCGTTGCATATCCGGCGAGTGCCGTTTGGAAGGATTTGAAGAATCCAGGCATGCGTCCATAACCATATTAAAGTCGCCACACATTATTATGGAGCCCTGTCGGAGCTCAGATAACTTCTTTAACATTCTATGTAAAAAGCGAACTTGATGAGTATTAGGTGTGTATACACATACAATAGTATAAATAGCTGAGTTAATATTGCACACCAATATAAGAAAACGTAACTGTGTCTTTGATTGCAACCATCACTCCCTTTGTTTTATTGGGAGAGTTGGCATAATAAATGTGTGGGAAATGTTTGTGAGAGCACTGTGGGGCCTGAGAGAGAGAGAAGTGCTTTTCCTGGATGCATGCAACGTCCGCACGGAGAGATCGGGCTTCTAGCCACATATTTTTCCTCTTGGCGGGATGATTGATGCCTTTAGCATTAAGAGACACTATTTTAATCGGCATCTTTAAGGTGTATCAGATCGCTGGATGCATGAGATGTACTTACAGTACAAATGATGGGAAGTGGGTAGTAGATCAGTAAAGGCGGAAAGGCCAGCAGGCATTGAAAGGTAGGCAGTCTCTCATTGGCGTGAAGCAGCAGGCATTCGTATATAGGAAGGTACCTTGGGTGGCTCAGAAAAATATATAAACATAAAAGAAAAACAATAAAGTCAAATTGGAAACATATAAAAACAAGATCCCAGATCGGGATCACAGTGCAGCGGTTTATGCTGCGCAACATATGGGGGTATCGCAAAAAGTGAGCAGTGTGGCACCAAGAGGCATTATGCATGTGCACGGGATCTGCCAGACAATCAGCCTCACCATTCTCTTCAGCTCGTGAGCTGCGGTTGCGTCGTGGAGAACGCCATTCAGGTGAGGTGCCCCGTGGAGGCCCATTGGACCGGGGGGTGGATACCGCAGGAGGGCGAATATCCCACTTTTCGAGCAGGGACAAGCCCTGGTCTGGGGACATCACTGTGTATGTTTCGTCACCTCTGGTTATAAGAAGCTTAGCCGGGTATCCCCATTTATAGCGGATTTGATGGATCCTTTGAGCTTTGGTGACAGGGAGGAGATGTTTGCGGAACAGCATGGTATGTTGAGACAAATCAGTGAAGAATTGCAGGTGAGTATACTGCTTAGGTATGTGGGTAGCATCTCTGGCCACTTGAAGCAGTTTGTCTTTGACATGAAAAAAATGCATGCACAGCAGGACATCCCTGGGTACCTTGTCTGGTAGAAGCCAAGGTTTAGGGAGGCGATGTATGCGATCTATAATAAGATCAGTGAAGGTCGCTTCTGGTAGTATCAGTTGGAATAGGGTATGAGCGTATTGGAGGAGATCCCCTTGCGCTATCGACTCTGGTATGCCCCGCAACTTGATGGTGTTACGGCGTGACCTATCTTCTAGATCCGCCATTTTAGCTTTCATCCATTCCATATCGTCTTCTCTATTGTTATGTGAGTCCACTAAATCATTAAATGTGTCAGAAAATTCACCCATTTTGTCTTCCACGTGGGATACTCTGTCCCCTAGTTCAGTGCTCCCCAACCTTTTTATCGCCGGGGACGGGTCAACGTTTGATAATTTTACCGCGGCCCGCTGAGGGGGGGGACGTTAATTGTTTATATTTTAGAAACTACAACGCCACTTGACAAACCGCTCAGCTCTAGACGTCTAGGCTGTGACACACTGCAGGCGAAGCGATGCGAAGCAAAGCGAAAAACTGCAACCTTCCACTTCGCACAGCACCGCAGCTTGTCTACACCGTAGTTTGTAAGGTCTGGATTTAGCAGGGCTCCTGCCCTCAAGCGGAGTACCGCGGTTGGACAAGGTCTCCGATCCAGTCCCTGATTGTGGAGATCCGGGCGATCCCTCAGGTGAGTGGGAGGCCGCTACTCCAGACGGAGTTTTAGGCCTTGTCGAGCGGGCCGGGCCGCCGCCATCTTGACCGCGTTTGCGGGATGGCGCGGCAAAGAAGTCGGTCATCTTTCGCGGGCGGGAGCCGTTTTTTTTCCGCGACATCTCCACCGGGTGCAGGGGATCTGTTACAGCCCGGGGGTGTCTGGCAGTCTGCTGAGAGTAGCTTATATTAGCCTCAGGGCCCGATGCTGCACTGAGCTCTCTCAAGCAGCGTCCATACAGCTCGAGCGCCGGCCACGCCCCCATGACAAACAAAATTAACAAATGATAAGGTCAAATACAAGTGCCAACCCATATAATCAAACAGACTTAAAAACATGAATGTATAATATTTCCAGCATATTCTCAAAATAAATGATCCAAATCAAAGTTACTTTTAATCAAAAATTCCTATACAAGTATAAACTCTTATACAAACCGGCTTTCCCAGCTTGTAATTGCCTATTACTGTCCAACTCTCTCTTCAGTGCTGTTTCATGCACCCCTAATTGCTTACAGTAATGCCAAAGCAGCAATTAAAATGTGAGCAGAATGAGCAAACTGGTCTGCATGATTGATGAATTGATGGTGGGCCATGCTAAGTAACCTGGAAAGGACACTAATAGAAAATGGCTGATCTGCACCACAACTATCTGTGCCATTTTACTGCCATTTGTGCAATTTTTATGACACTGACAGGCCTCCCAATTGTCACTAGAATACAGCTTTGCCACCATTTTGAGCAGTGAAGAGATAGTTACGACTGATGAGGCAACTGTAGCACAACCAATAAGGGGCTGCCTGTCATCTTACTTTATTTTCTCAAAGGCAATTTTGCTAAAGGTAAAAAAAAACTAAAAAATATTTGTTTTCACAGCAGTTTTTAGAGGTTCCCAAACTTTATTTATACATTAAAGTATCCAAAAATATTTGCCAACTGCTACTAGAAGCTGTTTAAATGTAGCCCAAATGGGCCCTATAGCAATCACACGGTTAGCTATAGCAATAGGTATTTGTGAATCAGCTAATCAGTAGAGTGAATGTGGGTGAGGTTCCTTAGATAAATAAACACTAAAGCTACAAATGGCCACCAACCAAAAAGAGGAACAATGGCCAGTAAATATCAATGTTATAGGGACACATACACCATTGAACACTGTTGCACTGTATACACTTAGATCAAACTGCTGCACTGTTTAAACTATGCTGTACAATACCGATAATAATGAACTGCGTATTCTATGTTGTATGTTACTTAGTCCTGACCACTGCCCTATATATGCTTCGTTGCACCTTGCTCATTTTTACTTTGAGGCAGAGTGAACTTTTCAATAGCATGTACTGCCAAAAGATACGCATAACATTTGTAAATGTGATCATTACGCTGCCATGCCTTAAGTAACCCATAGACTTTAGTTGTAAGCCATTTCATCCAGCCTTTTAAATCAGATTGGGTGATAATCTCATGCACTTGGGGTCAGGCACTTGCCAGTTGGTGGAATGTTGATTAGAAAACCCACTCCAATTATTCACCTCTAAAATAACTGGTAATGGCAGTGTTTGTCCGTGCCACTCATCTACATTTCTTGCTGTGCTACACTCCTATCATTCATGATTATAACTCCACTAGCTGTTATATGTTATGGAAGGTAGTTAAATATGCTCATCTGGCTGACCTTCCTCCTATGTGTATAGGCATATTTGCAATACTGCATCACGTTTTAGTCAATTGCATTCCCTTCAGTTATTTGTTCTACCACACAATGAATGTCACCTGTTCACAAACTCTTAGAGGAAATATCAAAAGCTCATATTTTTAATTTAATTGTAATGGGATTTAACAACCTTGAAAATATGAAAAATGGGCCATTCAGAATGTCTTTATTTTCTTTTATTTTTAGTTTACAATATTGCTAACTACACAGAATATACCGTATAATAATAAAATGTGGAATACTGCTTTTTTTTCAGAAAGGACATGTCAGATTGTATTGTAATGCTCTGCATCACTGTTGTTCAGAGACATAGCCATTTCAATTGCAGTTGCTTTGGAATATAGCAGACAGGTTGCTAAGCAACCAACCTTGATATTTTCAAATTATACCAATCCCTCTCTCTACCATATTGGTTGACTGTTACTGAGATAAAATACTCTGTGAGGCACTAATTAAAATTTTAGTTCATATAACTTTTGAAAGCTAAAGATTACCAAAAATCTATGTAACATCTTTAGCTGCGTAGGTATCCTGCCACATGCTGAAGTGTTCCTAGTCTAAATTTAGAGTTGCATATGTAGCCAGCCTGAACTTTATTTGTTTATATTATCTGGGTTCATTAGATATCTCCTAAGCCTAAGTACATTGTTTGCCTATGCTTGCTACAGTGTTCTCCAGACCTGTGTCCTGATGAGAGTATAGCTCCAGGGAGGTCCAGTTTATTTGTCTCAGGTCTGCTGCCTGGGAAAGGAAGCTGAATCTGCAGAAGAGTTCTAAGTGTCCTGTTTAGGCAATTGCCAGTCCCAGATTAAAGGACTACAACTACAAATTGCTGGCCTGGGCTTAAAGGTCCACAACTAGCCTGCCAGAGGGGCTAAAGATACTTAAAGGCATCAGTCCATCTGGCCTACCAAATCTGCATTGCCCGGTGGCAGAGGTTAAACATGCTTCAAGATACTATTGAGAGGGGGAAGTTTTGCTGCTGTTTTGGGGTATCCTGTACCCCTAACCAGAGTCTGCGCTGGTGCACAAGCAGCTCAAGCGGCTGCCTAAAGGGGGGGCAGTGGGGGCCCGAAAAAAATGGTATCACCCGGAAAACAGACAAATAGCCTCAGATACACTGTAATGTCAGGGCTGCCACTGCCCCCTGTACTGTTGGTGCTGATTTTTAAGCTGTGAGCCCTGCCATTCCATCTCTGGAGCATCTCACAGTAATTCTCCTGGCCAGTCAGAGGATCATTTATCATGCCTCTGAACAGTATCCTGCTCTGAGATGCAGGTATGGGGAAGGAGAGGGGGGAGAATGTGTGTATGTGTGTGTGTGTATGTCTGTGTGTGTGTGTGTGTCTGTCTGTGTGTATGTGTGCATGTGGGCTTGTTCACACCACTTTCAGTGCGTTCCTGTACGATTAGCTGCTGGAAGCACTGGATCGCATCCTGGCTGGCTCACTGTGTTCTGTGGCAGGAGGGGGTGGTGCATTCAAGTCACTGGCTTTGCAGCCACGCCCCTCACCTGCAGTGCTATTGCCCTCACCAGGAAATGTGACACATCAATGCCTGTGTTCTGGACCGGTGCAATCACAAAAAAGGCTGCATTCACTATTTTTTCTGATCACACTGGTCCGGAATGCAGGCATTGCTGTGCCACATGCTCTAGTGCATGAAATTGCACTGTGGGTACAACGGGTGTGACTGCGGTGCCATTGACTTGAATGCACCGTCACGCCCCCTCCCACCTCAGAACACAGGGAGTTGGCCAAGATGTGATCCAGTTTGTTCCAGCAGCTAATCGTGCTTTAACGTACTGGTGTGAACAAGCCCTGAATGCTGCTCTATACTCTGCACTGATCTTCCACATCTGCCCCTGCTGCAACCCTCCACATCTGCCCCTGATGAGGCCCTCCTCATCTGGCCCTACTGTGATCCTCCACATCTGGCCCTGCTGTGATCCTCCACATCTGCCCCTGCTGCAATCCTCCACATCTGTCCTGCTGTGATCCTCTGCCCTACTGTGATCCTCTGCATCTGCCACCGCTGTGATCCTCTGCATCTGCCACTGTTGTGGACTCGGACATCAAGAATCCGACATATATCTGTCCCTGGGCCTAATTCAGTGCAAAGTGTGCACACTATCAGTGAAGAAATAAAACACGCTGACACTGAGAGTCAGAGTAACGATACGTCTTTATTATTGTTTCGCATTGTTGTGTCTTATATAGGCAGCTGTGTATATGTAAACATAGCATTTGCGATAGCTTTCTAGGTTATAATTGGACTGATTCATTAAAGCGTAACCTCCTTCTAGGGTGCTGACGTCCTGATGTTGGGTGCAGTTTCTCCTGGAGGTGCCATCTTGGTTTCTATTTCTAATGCATACTTCTCATAGGAGGGGGGGTGCTAAGTTGAGCAACTAACTAGGCAGCCATTTTGAGTAAGGATTCATATGAACAGGAGCAATAACATATA
>NW_017309556.1:39969-59804 GCF_000935625.1 Nanorana parkeri
TATATATATATATATATATATATATATATATATATATATATACTGAAATAGGCATTTTATCATAGTCACTTAACCATATCCATTACACCACCGCTGTGATCCTCTGCATCTGCCCCACTGTGATCCTCTGCATCTGCCCCACTGTGATCCTCTGCATCTGCCCCACTGTGATCCTCTGCATCTGTCCGTGTTGCGATCCTCCACATCTGCCCTGCTGAGACCCTCCACATCTGCCCCTGCTGAGACCCTTCGCCCAAGATATCAGGTTGGCACCCTGGAGCAGAGAGGAACCAAGTATGTAGCAAATTCATATACTATTCTGCATTGCTGTATAATATTTTGCTGGGATTTTTAGTATTGTATAGCTGATGGTATTATTCTTCAGTGTCAGAACTACCAGGGTCTCAGTGGTTGCAGCTGTGAACTGGCCCTGGCGCTCCACCACTGTCCAAAAATTAGTCTGTGTTGTTTTGGAAAAACTGTCACATGACACTAAAAAAGGTATTGGTAATTGGTATCAGCGAGTACTTGAGGAAAAGCATTAGTACTTGTACTGAGTCAAGAAAAAATGGTATTGGTGCATCCCTACACCCGTCCATGACATGTAATAATATGGATGGGAGGCAGAGTTAACGTCCTACAAGTGCATTGCATAGGCAGCCATCTAAGGGCACTGGGGGGGCATAAAAATGCACTTTGCCTGTGTAGGCTAGAATCCTTGCTCTGCCCCTAACCATCTCTCCTCTGAACATCTGAGCTGTAAAAAATACAAAAAGATTATTAACTAAGTAGATGTCTGTATATCTGTTGTAGTTGGTGGGTCAGTGAATTTTTGGGTGCAGCTGCAGGATAAATCACCAGCAGATATACTAGGAGAGCCATAAAATCCAGCAGCTCCTTAGGGGGTCAGTGCTATAGCTGCTTAAAAGTTAACTCCTGCAGTGTCACAACCTATGACATCTCTCCATTGCTATTCGTTTTAGAATGTAACATTGAACTCTAGACTCAACAAAGATGCACTACCTGCAATAATATTTATTATATTGTGCTGAGAGATCATAGTACCTTTATTTACGGTAACAGTCCCTTTGCTATAGGTGGTCCACTCAGGAGCTAATTTCTCCTGTATACACAAAGAGAGTTCTTTAAAGAGAAAGTGGGGTTTTAAAGGCACCGGATAAATGACAACTCCAAACAAGGAAAATATATAAAAAATATTTTTATTTTATATAAATCTTAAAAAGAAAGGCTTAAAGCCAGCAATAAAAGTTATTTAAACTAAATAGATAGTCCCTACACAGCTCTTTCCACATAACACTGTACCTCTTCATTAACAAGTCAACATGATTCACCCTATGTTCTTATATACACATGATTTAAGACTGCAGTGCCAATGACCAGATTAACATACTGACATAAAGAGAGGCCCTTGACAATTTTGTTCATAGGGCTATGGAGTGCAATATTGTTCTTCGCTATTACTGCTAGTGGCCACTAGCCGCTTGTGGGTTGGCCTCAGTGGAGAACTTATCTACTCCACCTCCCAACCCCTCAAGCACTACCCACAGAATTAAACACCTATACATAGTGGACACTAGACTAAGCATTACTGTGGACAAAGGCATCAAACCCATCACTTGGGATGAGATAGCATGTGGATTCCCATTTGAATCAACACTGGTGTCTATACTTTATTATGCTTGCTTAGATGCTCTCCACCACCAATTAAATCATGTTTTGTTCTTAGGGCCACACTTTGTTCCCAAAACAGTAATAGCGAAGAACAATATTGCACTCCATAGCCCTATGAACAAAATTGTCAAGGGCCTCTCTTTATGTCAGTATGTTAATCTGGTCATTGGCACTGCAGTCTTAAATCATGTGTATATAAGAACATAGGGTGAATCATGTTGACCTGTTAATGAAGAGGTACTGTGTTATGTGGAAAGAGCTGTGTACTAGATGGTCTCTTGGCTCCCAGGAAAGACAAATGCTGAAATGATCAATCATCATAGATCTGAGGCTTATGTGGTGGTATATATTTGGGGATGGGCGTTTTGTGGCTACAGTTTGTCAAACCAAATATCCAGAATACATATTTTTTGTGAGTTGCATTGTGCAATATGCATTGTGTGATTATGCTTACCTGAGAGTTATATGCAGATTGGCTGTGAATCATCTGAGGAATTTTCTTGCACGATCACCATTGTTCTTTTTTTTTGGGGGGGGGGGGGCTTTTTTTGTGTTTTTTTTGTGTGTAGATGTTTTTTATGCCTTATTTGTTGTAAGGCTCATGTATGTGATTCATTTATACATGTTTTATTGTAATAGATGTGTATGATTGCTGCTAATATGTTGCGCTCAGTCTGGAATGGCCTAATATCCCCAGCTAGGCGCATGATGGTTCTCCTCCACCCAAAAAAGATGAAACCGGATATAGTGTTCTTACAGGAAACACATTTACCCATGACGGACATAGTGTTAGGATTGTGGTGTGGGCCCAAAGTGACGAGGAGGACCTCCCTTGCAACCCCGTCTGATGACCACTGGGGTTGAGAACAGTGTGCTCAGGCAGGGGGTGCATGGGTGCCGGATGCGGATCCTGGGTCACAAGGTTGGTTTGGTGACCTGACAGAATAGTCCGTTGTGCTTGAAGGGGTAAGCCAATGGGAGCGTCAGAGACAAGCCGGGTCAATAACAAGCGAGCAGCAGGGTACAAGGGGTTAATCAAATAGAGAGTCCAGAGACAAGCCGGGTCAATATCAAGCAAGCAGCAGGGTACAAGGGGTTAATCAAAGAGAGGGCCGGGTCATTCACGGTAATAGCCAATATCTAAATGGGCGTCCTGCGGTACTTAATATAGGCTGAGGATGCGTCACTGCGCATGCGCCGGCGTGATGACATCATCAGGCCGTATTGACGCGATGACGTCACGCCACGCAGGGCGTGACCCGCCGGGCCTTCTGGCGTCTGCGCGGCCGGGACGCCCTCTCCATGTGTGTCCCTTCACAGGGACTCGGAACGGGGCTTAGCATCTCCCGTGGACCGGTACCTGACACATAGATAGAATGCGTAAACTGTGGGTGGGCGAGGTCATCGGCGCTCCAGCCGTGGGCAGAAGAGCAGGGGTAGCTATATTATTTAACAAGTCATTCAATTACAAGGTGATACATGTGGCTGCCGACCCAGAGGGCCGTAAATTACTGGTCAAAATCAGGGTGCATGATAAAATTTACTCGCTGTATAATTTATATTTTCCGAATTCTCCCACTGCCACTTACTTCCAGGAGATCACCTCATGGATATTGCAAGATGACAACCCGCACAAACTCCTGGGGGGAGATTTCAATTCGGTTATGGTTCAAAACGAAGATAGAGCGGGCAAAGCAAAACCGAACTCCGGGCCAGACGCCTTCCCCTCTACCTTACTCCGCGATTTGTCCGACAATGCACCACGAAGTGTCTGGAGGGTTCGGAATCCCCTGGAACGTGAGTACACACACTTCTCCGCTGTTCACAGTTCCTTTGCCAGGTTGGACTACTTCCTGGCGACGGCAACTGTGGACACACAGGTCACCAACACATCCCATAGCCATCTCGGATCATGTACCCATACTAATCCAGATACAACCCTCCCTTCCTAGAGGCGACTCTTATATATGGTGTTTCCCATCACATCTATACTCAGACACTTCTTTTAAGTCTATGATGGGGGAGGCATGGCAAGAATTCGAGTCCTTTAACATCGCTCACATAGATACACCAAACCTTTTCTGGGAAACTGCTAAAGCAGTCCTGAGAGGTATGATCATGTCTTATGTTGCTGCCAAGAAGAGGAAAGCCAAGGCCCAATTTCTTACAGCGAGCACGTCCCGATCCGCCTAGCACAAATAAACTACTCTTTAAATGATTCTGCAGACCATAGAGAAAAGTGGCTAAAAGCGAAGTTGGACTTTGAGTGTTGGAACACTCAACAACACTTATACTACCATTCTCAGTCGAAAAAAGTCTTCCACAAATTTGGTAACAAGTCGTGCAGAATGATGGCAAATCTAGCCAGATACCACGCCCCTGGGACTTACATCTCGTCCTTGCGCCCAGCGGATGGGACTTTAACATCAGATCAAAAAAAATTTTACCAGATCTTCAAACAGTTCTACAGGAAATTATATTTGGCCGCTCCTGTTGACATGGGTCAGGCTGACATCTTTTTGGGATCAATATCCATGCCTAAAGTAACCAGCGAAGATCTATCCCAGTTAAATGAAGATATCTCGGTGGAGGAGATTCACAAGGCTATTGGAATTTCTCCAAATGGTAAATCCCCTGGTCCGGATGGATATTCTAATGAATTTTACAAAATGATGCAAGAAAAAGTCTCTCCTACCCAGCACAGGGTCTTCCACACCATATGGCAGGGAGGAGACTACTTGAAAACAGGCTCAGAGGCCTATTTCAAATTATTGCCCAAAAAGGATAAAGACACCACTGACCCAGGCTCATACAGACCAATATCCTTAATTAATGCTGATGCTAAACTGCTATCAAAAATAATAGCGGTGTCAGCAAAAGTCCCGCTCTGCGCATGCGCAGCGGAGAACGAATACGCGCAGGCGCAGCTGAGAACAAACACGCACAGGCGCAGCTGAGAACAAACACACGCATGCGCAGTCGGCAGTGGCGTGCGGAAATCCGCGCCAAGTGGCGCACAGGAAGTGATGTCATAGATAGATTAACGGCCCTATTTAAACCCAGCTCAAACTCCCACTAGTTGCTGGTTTGTCTTTCCAGTTTGTGTGTGCTCCGTGTATCCTGTTTTGCCTGATCCTGTATTCTCCTGATCTCTCTGGATTGTGACTCGTTCCTGTTTTGCCGACTATCCTTGCTTGCTGCCTGCCTTATTGACCTCGGACTGTTTTCTGGATATTCTTCTGCCTGCTCCTTATTGTACCGCATCGGATCTCCTGGCTATTGACCCCGGCTTGTTTTGACATCGATTACTGGATCTACCAAAAGCCCTCGTGCCACTCATTGTACGCCTGGCCTTTGTCCCCAATCTCAAAGGCCACAAGACACGGGGTGCAAGTGGAGCCTCCTCATACCTTCGGTCTCAACACCAGGTACCTAATAAGCGGACAGATTGGCAAGACTTCTACCGCAACTAATATCCCCAGCTCAGGTAGGATTTATTAAAGGCCGGTCCGTGGTATCCAACATTCGCAAATTGCTATCAGTCCTAGAGTATGCTAAAAACCATCCGACCTCTTCTTTAGCCCTTATCTCCATAGACACCAAAAAGGCATTTGATAGCATTCAATTCCCATGGTTATATAGAGTGCTGAACAAGATGGGGTTCTCAGGCCGATTCAAATCCTTTTTGGCAGCAATGTATGACTCCCCCTATGCTCGAATTTGCACACCAGGACACATCTTGAGTCGCTTCCCATTACTACGGGGGACTAGGCAGGGATGCCCACTATCACCGTTTGTATTCAATCTAGCACTGGAACCGTTGCCACTATACTTGCAGAATGCTCAAGACATCTGCGGAGTCCCTTTCATAAAGTCCCAAGTAAAAATCATGTTGTTTGCAGACGACATTATATTATTCTCCAATAATCCCGCCCGTGACTTCCCCTTTATTCAAACTACATTTAATAGATATCAGCAGTTTTTGGGCCTGACCATCAATGCTTCCAAATCCACTATCCTCCCCTTAACCTCACCAGCTTCTATCTCACTATGCTCCACAAAAGTATACAACATAGCCAAAAGCTCCATAGTGTATCTTGGTCTTCACATAGGTAAAACCGCCTCCTCTCTATACAACTTGAACTACGCACATCTCTTAGAAATTAGTTGGTAGTATGGAGGGATCTTCGTCTCTCGCTCTTTGGCAGAATACACTTAGTAAAAATGATCTAATTTGCCAGGCTGCTGTACCCTATGCAAACACTGCCTATTCTCCTAAAACACAAAGATGTCACATCTTTGAATAAAGCTATTTCAGCCTTTATCTGGCAGGGGAAAAAAAGCAAGAATCTCTTTGAAAAAGCTTTTTCTGCCCAGGAGCGAGGGAGGTATGGCTCTCCCCAACATTAGATTGTACAACTTGAGTTGCCTCCTTAGGCACTCAGTGGACTGGATAGGTTCTTCCTCTTATTACTCCAACTTCCAATTAGAAACAGAGATGGTCCATCCATGGAGACTCTCCTCCAACCTACACTGCGCGTTTTACACCGTACCTCCTATGCTCCATAATAACATAATTATCAGGGACACGACAGTGGCCTGGAGGGAGGCACACAAGATCGTGAAACTGAACCCATATTTCTCAAAGCATCTTTCTATCAGAGGCAATCCAGTATTCCCTCAGGGAGAGGAGTATGGAATCTTTGCCAAATGGGAAATTAAGGGGATATCCAAATTCACTCACCTTATATCCAAAACTACTGGAAAAATACTAACATTCCCTGAAGTTAAAGCCACCTACCATGTTTCTACACAAGACTTCCTTTACTTTTCCCAAGTCACAGCTTATATGAAAACATTAAACTATATTACCCCCCAGTCTTCAACTAAATCCCTTATTGACAGGATACTCTCAGCTGGGGAAAAGTCTATTTCAGACATATATCCTCATCTGAGACAAGCACACATTGCTCCCCTGTCTAGCTCCAATATGGTCAAGTGGCGGGTGGATATTCCCACAGACGATATCGTTGAAAAAATGCTGATAGGATACCGATCTACATGCAAAGCAAAGGGAAATGAACAGTGGAGGAAAACGCAATATAAAATTATCCATAGGGCTTATTATGCATTTCAAATTAAATGTATGCAAGGCCTAGATAAAGGATATCTGGATAGATGACCCAAATGCCAGCTGACAGCTGCCTCCCTATTCCACTGTCTATGGGAATGTCCGATGATTCAAACATTTTGGTCCAATGTCATTGATTTTATTGTACTAGTGGTGGGTAGGCGGTTACCATCAGATGTTCTATTGATTCTGTTTAATTATTGGGAAAACTTGGTTGGCATCAGTAAACACAATAGACAATGGATAAGTATCACTCTTCTAGCAGCTAGGAGAGGCATCATGAGAGAGTGGCTTGCTCCCAATCCGCCCACCATACAGGGCATAAGAACTGACCTCCTCAATTTACTTCACCTAGAAAAATTAGACGCTAAAACACAACTGGACAATGATAAGAAAACAACTTCCTTCTATGAAAGATGGATACCATTTATCAATTTAGTCTTCACACCCATAGAGAAGGAACAATGTCTATCTCTTTTTTAATATACACCCAGCGTACTCTTAGAAATGATTAAGGGAACTAGTTAAGGGGAAAATATACACTCCCATACAATGGGTTCTATAGAAAGTGGCCATAGTTAACGTCAACTGCATACACATACTGACCTAGATGATGCAGGAGAGCATACGGGGCCTTCACGTGCGATAACTACATGCTTACTTCCTCTTCCCATCTCTTTGAAATAAGGGAAGGGAAGGTAGGCAAAAGGTAACACGACACTAAGGGAACCAAACCACTTAACTGTGACACGTTGTGACTAAGGGCTCTACGTTACTACTTAGTGCAATAGGCATATAATCCATAGGGATAGTGGAAAAGGGTTTCTCTTGTTCGACATAATGCTACAGATTCATGTGTCACCTAATAATAGGTTTCTCTAAACAAACTAAAATTTGTTGATAACAAAACAAACAAGGGGGAGGTGATCATCACTCTCAGGGGGCGGGCCTATCCCACTATAGTTAATTCCAAAGATAGACTAGATCATTAATAGAGTACTCCACCTACAAACCTACATTTCTTGTGAGTTAAAGCTAGGACACAACATTTCTGAAACTTGTTCCTGTTTTGTTTACTTTTATGCTTTTAAATCTAAAGTACAGATTTTTCATTGTCTTCACATGTAATAATAATGTGTTATTTGTACGATGTTTACTATGTCGAGCTGCTATGTGGAAAGCAGTATGCATTCCAATACTGACCTATTCTGTACTGTTCCTATTACCTAACGCAAACCAATAAAAAATGTTTGAAAAAAAAATAACAGTGGTCTGGTACTACTCAAACTATTATTGGAAAGAAAGCAGAGAAAATGACTAAGATCAATTTGGAGATAGAATAAATTAAGGAAATACTAGTGCCTGTAAGAGAGACAAGAGAATTTATTGATGTATCCAAGGAATTGCAAGAACAAATGGTCAGCTTTGACCAAAGTGTTATGCAGATTTAAGAGTAAGAAATATCAGAGAGATATACAGGATTATACCCATAAACAAGTGTTTAAATGGCAGATAAAATTGGCAGAGGATGTGAACCTATAATCCAGCCTCCAATTTGTCCTCACCTGAGAGAATTAACCCCCTCATGACTGAGGCCCTTTTTTCCATTTTTGCACCCATGTTATATTCCACATTAACTCTCATCCCCCCTTCTAGGAGGGTTAATACCCAGGTTTGGTCCAATGTTCCCGAAAGGGGAGATATCTCAGGGCCATCACCTAGATATCTACCATTTATTCATGAGTGGGAGCTTAGACAGAACCAGAGATTTAACTCTTTAAGATCTAGGGGTAATTTTAGACCTCAAAGGCATTTCTCCAGATCACAATATACCACACAGAGAGATCCTATTCCCCAATTTAATAGATTTTCACCTCTGGTAGTGAGTGAATAGCCGAATAGAAAAACAGTTTAAAAAGTAGTAAAAAATAAAATAGAAAATGATTGGGCGGAGCTAGCAGTGACAGCTAGCTGCGCCCAACTGTTTTCTATTGGGCGGGCCGTTCTGCTGCCGTCAGAATAAATACAAAAAATAACCATAGGAATGCATAGCTAGATTCCTATTGGCTATTTCACTAGCCAATAGCAAACTAGCGATTGCACCTGCCCTCTGCTGCTGTCAATCACTAGAGGGGGCCTGATGGAGAACTTCAGGTCCCCTCTGCTGATTGACAGCAGCAGTGGGAGGTTGCAATAGCTAGTTTGATATTGGCTATTGCAAATTGAAATAGCCGCTCGGCGGCATTCGGCCTGGCTATTCTGCTCGGTACCTCTGTGGTACCAAGCAGAATAGAAAAACAGTTAAAAAAGTAGTAAAAAATAAAAGAGAAAATGATTGGGCGCAGCTAGCAGTGACAGCTAGCTGCGCCCAAATGTTTTCTATTGGGCGGGCGGTTCTGCTGCTGTTAGAATAAAAAAATAAAAAAATCACCATAGGAATGCACAGCTAGATTCTTATTGGCTATTTCACTACCAAATAGCAAACTAGCTATTGCACCTGCCCTCTGCTGCTGTCAATCACTAGAGGGGACCTGGTGGAGAACTTCAGGTCCCCTCTGCTGATTGACAGCAGCAGTGGGAGGGTGCAATAGCTAGTTTGCTTTTGGCTATTGCAAATTGAAATAGCCAATAGGAATCTAGCTATGCATTCCTATGGTGATTTTTTTTAATTCTGACGGCAGCCAACGGCTCCGATGTCATAAGGAAGAAAAAAAAAGAAAACAGAGCAGGGAAATGTTTACTCTGCTCGATTGAGCAGAGTAAACCTTTCTGGGAGGAAGTGTTTCCCTCCTGGGCGGCCGGGAGCCGTTATCTAATAGCGGGGGACTCCCGGAGCGTCCGGGAGAGTTGTGCTGTCTGGAGATCTGTGTCCCTGGTTACTCGGTAACCCGGGACGCTGATCTGTCTGTGCAAGTGGCTGGAGCCAGCCGTAAGATGACGTCTGGCTCTGCCCAGCAGTCAGTGGAAGGCTGTCGGCCGACCTCCCGGCCAGCTTCGGCTTTCACCTCGGCTCAGTCGAGCCGAAGCATATGCCTTCGGCTCGACTGAGCCACTCGGCTGACTTTGGGAGCCTTATGGGCTATTGTGAATAGCCTGTACAGCAGCCCTTTGGTTCTACTGAACCGAAGGGGTCCTGAGGCCGAAGCTAGCCGAAGAATCAGCCGAAGCTACGGCTAGATCCTTTGGCAGCTGAGTGAATAGATCCCTAATTGTTTTTAAGCAGATCACATAATGAAAACAAGGTCAACAAAATAATACATATATTGGGACACAGGCTGGCAGGATTGTGAATTGGGGGTGTTTATGTCAGCTAGGGTTTATACCTAATATTGAGAGAAAAAACATTTTTGTTATCTCATAATTCTAAGCTCTGTTCTGTGTCCTGAAGTATGGAGGGTTTGTAAAGCTTTGGGTAGGATAAAGCCTTCATCCCTAGGTCCACAATAAATAACCAGAAGCATTAAATAACCAGAAGATATGGGAACACAATTATTAGATGATAAGCAGAGATGGGCAAGGAGAAAAGTTTAACACTACTGGTACAGAAGCACAAACACCAGGGTTTTTCAACATACCAGGCACACGTTACTGAGACTGAAATGCACTCTTGTAAGCCAATCGAGACATAATGGAAAATATCTAAACTATGTCTCATTGTCAGCATCTCAGGACCAAAGCATATGCCAACTTGACCTTCAACTACAGTATATAACAATTGTTGAAGAAAATCCAAGCATATGTATAGACACAGACAAGCTTCACGGTCACATAATTAAAAATAACTATTGTTATGACGTGTTATAGCTTGGTGAATTAAGCTTTTTGAGCTTTGGTTCTGCATGTGGTGCATATTTCAAGAACTGGTTCAGAAAAAAAGTGGCAAGCTAGGCACTAAAGAGTATTTGCCAATCAATTAGTTTACTATTTTTTTCCTCTCACAATCCAAGGCTACATTCCTATTGTTCAACTATAAAAATTAAGCCACATATACCTTATATCCCTCAAAAATATATAATTAATCACTTGTTCCATCAAGACAGATAGAGTTTTTTATAAGTAAAACGTATATAGAAAAAGGCAAGCCAAAGATAGACATAAAACTTTAAAAAACTTAAATATTATTAATAAACTTTATTATTTTGAAAGGTATGACATTTTTTACCCACTAAGGTAACTGTAGAGCTGAAGCACAATAGCTCTTCTTTATTAAATTAATATCCATCTTGAAATGTCTGTATAAAGGACATTTGAAGATATGCAGGCTTTGTCCAGGAAAATGGAGTTCTTTGTCACACAGTGATTTTGTTCTCAGAAGATAACCAAAGGTCTAAGTGCAAGAGAATTATGATTTCTCCGCAAACATTATCGTATTAGATACTGTACATTACTGCTTAAAATGACACATTTTCAACTAGTTGCAGCTTAGTGTAGCACTTTGAATTTCAATAGAAATTTGCAAGCCTGTCTATGAGAAGTTTTCCCATAACATTGCATAATGAGGCTCTGTAGAATGCAAAGCTGCTGTCAACATGTACTTAAACTCTTAGGTATTACCATATATTTTCATTTTCTGGTGTCCACAAGCCTAACTATGAAAAGTAAATGGTGGCTAAGTAAGAGAATACATCCCGCTCCAAAACTCTGTTGGCATAGACTCCCTGTACATTAGACATGTGCGATTCGGTTCGTTCTGAAATTCGTTTTGGACGAATTTTCGGAAATTCGGAGATTCGGATGCATCCGAATTCCGAATGAAAGCTAAGACAAATGCAAACGAATCCGAAATTCCCGATTTCCCGAAATTCGTTATTGGACGAATTTCATTGCAGCAAAACACAATGAGGGAAAAAAATGACAACATTTTATCTCTACAACATTTCTATGATTAAAGTACAGAGTCAATAGTGTAGTGGTTAGAGTCCTGGCTTGTCAAGGTCACAGGTTCTAATCCAGGCCAGGGAGAGTAACAGATAAAGATTTTTTTTCTTTGCTTTTAAATTGGCATTCTCCTAACATTCCTACCAGACCTAAAGGTCTTTTGCAGACAATTACATTTCTTTTTTTACAGTCTGCAGAAAATGAAAAAAAAAAGCGTGAGGTTTCCCCCCAATTCATACCAGACCCTTTAGGTCTGGTAGGAATGTTAGGAGGGACCCCCATCCCCCTTATAACACAAAAAAAGTGCGTGGGGTTCCCCCCAAAATCCATACCAGACCCTTAAGGTCTGGTAGGAATTTTAAAGGGGAACCCCAGCCCCAAAAAATGGGGGAAAAAAACGTGGGGTCCCCCCTAACAGTCCTACCAGACCCTTGATCCGAGCACAAGCCCGGCAGGGCAGGAAAGGGGGGGGACGATCGAGCCCCCCCCCCTCCCTGCGCCTTACCAGGCCACGTGCCCTCGGCATTGGGAGGGTGTCCCCATGCCGATGGGGACAAGGGCCTCTTCCCCACAACCCTGACCCGGTGGTTGTGGGGGTCTGCGGGCAAGGGGGCTTATTTGCATCAGGGTACCCCTTTAAATAAGGGGGCACCCAGATGCCGCCCCCCCCATGTGAATGAGTAAGGGGTACTTGTACCCCTACCCATTCACTAAAGGGTTAAATCAAATAGTTAGTAAAAAGTCCAGACTTTTGACAAAATCCTTTAATTGAAAAAAAAAAACAAACAGTTAATTTTTGACTATTCCTTTAATAACATTTTTTTTTTAAAATGGCTCCATCGATGTAATCCAGAGTCAATCAGGATGCAGGACCCCCGCCGAAATAAAAAAAGGCCCGCCGCAGACGACCACCCGAACCCGACGAAAACTAGTTGCAAAAAATGACATTCAGTGGGAATGTCAACAGATGATGTCACGGCTCGCTCCGCCCATTTTACATTCTCAGCTGTCAAATTCTATTGCATAGAATTCATTATTGCATTCATATATATCAAATGCTTCTTTGGTTAAAAGTACAGAGGTAATAGTGTAGTGGTAAGAGGACAGGACTGCCATTGATAAGGTCGCAGGTTCTAATCCAGGGAATGAAGTTTTTTTTTTTTCCAATAACTAATTTCGTCCAAAACTAGTTTAATTTCGGACCCGAAAAACAAAACAAATTATTTTTTTTTGTTTCAAAACTAAACTAAACTAAACTAAACAATTTTTTTTGTTTCAAAACGAAACTAAACTAAACAAATTTTTTGCTGGTGCACATGTCTACTGTACATCTTTTAAGTTGTAACTTTATTTCACATAAAGCAAGAGACAGAACATCAATGTCTGTTTCTACAGATAAATGTAATATAAAGTTAATGCTGCTTCATTTTATCAATAATAATAATACAATATCAATTAATTTAATTATTAATACTACACAATTTATATTTTGATTTGAAACTAAATGGGTAGAGTGTGGAGCCCCAGTTTTTGCACAAGGTTATTGGTTGTGGAATGAGATATCAGTAAACCTACAGTATAGGTGATGCATTTGGAGTTTGTTGGGAGCTGGTCGGTATCAGCAAGGAACAAGGGGCAGGCATTTGTGAAGTCAGAATATCCTTCTGGTGTGCAAAGGGCCATGATAATGTGCAGATAATACCCTCCTTCTGAAAAGCTAGCTGCGTAGCAGTGATGCTGATCCTCTGACTTCATTCAAGCATGCAGATTAGGAGTCCTGACTTCTTTTGCTGCACGCAGTGGCTTAGAATGTTTGAAAGCCAGGTGATTAGCATTACTGCCAAGCAGCTAGCGTTTTCAGAATAGGTCAGCAATGGCAGACTCCAGGTTTCTTGTGATAAAGGTTTCCTTTTAGCAATGTGGAAGTATTTTTTCAAACCTGTTTAGTTTAAAAAACATTTGGTTAAGAAGTTGATGTATCTTAAAAAGTTTTTAATACACAAGATTAAGCTTAGAGCTATAGTAAATTAATTTCTGCTGCATGTCCTAAAATAACACCGTTAATTATATACAGACACTGGGGCACATTTGTAAAGGGAAATTTTTGAAGTTTGCCTTTTTTCCCTTCAGTGGGACCAAGCAGAACAGAAAAATAGTCTAAAAAGTACAAAAGTATAATAGAAAACAATTGTGCGAGCTAGCAGTGACAGCTAGCTCCGCCCAGCTGTTTTCTATTGGCCGGCGGTTCTGCTGCCGTCAAAAAAAAGAAAAACATTTTCGCCATAGGAATGCATTGCTAGATTCCTATTGGCTATTTCAATTTGCAATAAACAATGGCAAACTAACTATTGCACCCGCCCTCTGCTGCTGTCAATCACTAGTGGGGACCTGATGGAGAACTGCAGGTCCCCTCTGCTGATTGACGGCAGCAGTGGGCAGGTGCAATAGTTAGTTTGCCATTGTTTATTGCAAATTGAAATAGCCAATAGGAATCTAGCAATGCATTCCTATGGCGAAAATGTTTTTCTTCTTTTTTGACGGCAGCAGAACCGCCGGCCAATAGAAAACAGTTGGGCGGAGCTAGCTGTCACTGCTAGCTCCGCATAATTGTTTTCTATTTTTTTTTTTACTTTTTAGACTATTTTTCTGTTCTGCTTCCTATGGTGAACATTTTTTTTTAAATTATTATTCTGACGACAGCCAATGGCTCCATGTCAGAATAAAAAAAAAGTAAAAGCAGTGTTTCTCTCCTGGGCGGCCAGGAGCGGGAGACTCCCAGAACGCCCGGGAGAGTTGGGCTGTCTGGAGATCAGTGTCCCTCTCTGCAAGTGGACGGAGCCAGCAGTAAGATGACGGCTGGCTCCGCCCAGCTGTCAGAAGCAGGCTGCTTTGGCTTTCACCTTGGCTCAGTTGTGCCGAAGCATATGCCTTCGGCTCGACTGAGTCGCTTGGCCGACTTCGGGAGCTGTACGGGCTATTCACTATAGTAGAACCGAAGGGGTCCTGGGGCCGAAGCTAGCTGAAGGATCAGCCGAAGCTACGGCTAGATCCTTCGGCTGCTTCGTGAATAGACCCCAGAGTATACTAACTTCTCTGGAAATTGTTGAATGCTGAATTGGCTGCCGGGGTCTGCAGTAGGGATGCACTGATACCGATACTAGTATCAGTGCCGATATCAAGTATTTGGGCGAGTAATCGTATATAATATAATAAATATCCAACATGTATAAAAATGTAATAAATGAAAAATGAAATATGTCTGTCCAATTGGTTCCTAACACAGTTAATTCACTCTAATAAAGTTTATGTGTATCTTCAACTATCCACTTCACTCGTTGATGATAACTAAGGACTTTTTTCAGATTTTCTTCGCCACCCAAAATTTCATATAGATACAAGATAATCGGTATGTTATTTCCTCCAGTATTCTATCAAACTGCGCTTGTGGCGAGTGTAAGAGTATTCCTCTTTTGCTCCTTTACTCTCGATTACATTGACTATGATCCCAGGATCTCCATTTCCTCTTCAGCCACTTCAGAAGTCCTGCACACTCCCCAAATTATTCCCACACAGCTGAGTGATCCACCCAAACGAGATAACGGACAAGAGTGTAATATTGCCATGTAAAATTTATAAAAAAACATCACTTACATAAAAGCAAGGAATAACCTGCACATCAAACGATCAATCAGTTCCTCATAACATCATAACAACAGTCCCCCACTCCCCCATTTTTCTTTTGCTATTTTTCAATATAGGGTATGTGGATGTTTAACATAACCCCTTTTTTTATGATTGTCTTTGTAATTAAGTTTGTGTGTTGATTTTTTGTTATTATTGTCTATGTGTAAAAAAACCTTTCGTTAAAGAATAACAAAAAAATAACAGCTTATCTATTCACTGATTTGCAGATAAGAAATGAACCATTGCTATTATATATTTTAAAAATATCCAAACCCTTCTTGAAACAATCTCCTCTATCTACTAGAACCAGTTGAGATTAAATTGTATTCTACATTTTTCCAGATTTTTTTGTGAAGATGAAGTGGAAACTAGATCATTTAATCATATTATTCTTTTTTTCTACAAGAAGTAGCCAAAGTCGTATATGCCCCTTTTTTGTTTAGTTGTTCTATTTTGCACTGTTGTCAGTTCTAGTACCTACTCTTTGTTAATTGATACCACAAACTACACTGCTTATTCAAGGTCTTACTAATGCTTTGTTCAAATGAAAAAGCATTTAGTTGCATAACCATTCAGTATGTTGAAATCACCTTGTAATTTGAACCTTCCATAGAATGTTATCATATGTACTCTAAACCAGGCCTTCTTAAACTTTTTCCACTCGTGACCCCTTTTCATCCAAGGAAATTTTTATGTGACCCCAGGTATATAGAAAAGGTATGTAAATCAAACATTTACTGGCAATAAAGAAAAATTTGTGTCAGACTGCTTGCATGACAGCATAGTGCCTACAGTTAGGGCTAGTTCACATCATCATAACAATTGGTTTGAATGGGCCCTAAGGATTCGGGCCCATTCAATAAGTATTGTGGTGCACTCAGCACTAAAATAATGCTCTCCTCCTTCCATACCACCCAACCCCCCAAAGGGTGCGGGACATACAGTACACACAGTAAAAAACACACATTACTATAACAAACAAAAAAACTTTCTTGGAGCCCGGACATTCCAGGCTGCATGACCACCTCACTCAAGTACCTGCTGAAACCCTCTGATGGCTGTGGAATTTCGATCGCGACCCCCCCCACTCACTTGCGCGACCCCACATGGGGTCGCGACCCACAGATTAAGAAGGTCTGCTCTAAACAACAACGTGGTTCTTTTTGTACCAAGTGATATCTTGTATATAAATATGTTAAAAGGTAATGGCCCCATATCTGAACTTTTAGGCTACACCAAATACATCATTATCCCAATGTGCATCAGTGAAAACACTTTTAGGTATGCTGTCTTTGAACCAGATTTCTAACCAGTTATATATTGTCTTTAAAAATCAGTTGATTATAATGTAGATGTTGGTGTGTGGAGTACTGTGTCACATACTTCAGCAAAGACCAAGTGTACTACATTAAAGAAGAACTCCTGACAACATTTTTCTGAAACCTTCCAGTGGGGCAACCCCACCCTCTACAAGGGTTAGGTGCTCGTTTTGTCTAGGTGCGAAAATAAAAAAGTTATATTAACCCAATACGCTGGCTGTTAGACCGGTCCTTCCAACCTGTCTCCCCCTCCACTTCCAGTGGTCGAAGGTCCCGTGAGTCATCACGTCCTATACACTGTGTATTAGATGTGACGATGCTGAGGGACATTTCATTGCTGGAGTGCAGGCGGAGACAGGCTGGAAGAAACAAGATTCAGTTGAGTATAACTTTTTTTTTGCACCTAGATGAAAATAGGCACTTGAGCTTTGCAATGTATGGGGTAGCCCTACTGCAAGGGTTAGGAAAATATTTGCTGAGAGTTCTTCTTTAACAGTAGACTCTTTGTCTAAATTTTTGAGTTCTCATAAAAATAATATTGACTTGTTTGATAAGATCTGTCTTCCATAAAATGGAAAAAGACTTTTCAGTCCATAGTTACATATGTGCAGTTGAAATATTGAAAACTCAACAGCGCTAATTTTAAACAAACAATAAATGTACATAAGGCTGATTTTCACATATACCAAACGTGCTGCAAAATCAATAATAAATGACAAAAAATCCTTTTCGTGAACATAAGTTGATCCTGTGTGAATCAAAGTGAATGAATAAATGTTTAATTCTAGTGTTTCATGAAAAACTGTAAATGAAGTGACTTTGTAAAAGTATATAAATACATTAATGAAAATTGTATAGTTTCTGTGGATTAATTGTGGAAAATCCCAATAAAGAAAGTATTTTGAAACAAACAAAAAGTATCTGTGCTAATTCAATCCGATCCAAGTGAAAAGATGTGTGTAGCGACTTATTTTCAGTATTCGGTAATACACTTTATTCTGAGGAGTGTATTGAGGTCAATACATATCCCCTAAGAGTGAGTACTCACCCCTGGTTTCCGACTGTAACAGACAGCCCCACAAGTTGTATTAGACCGAAGTAGATTGGTCCGGTGTTAATTACCGGCACCTTCTCTGCTGTCGGTTCTCCAGATACAAAGCACCCGTTTCTCTCATGCAAGGAAAGAAAAAATCCTTCATAGTGTAGTCATTCCAAAGGTAGTTTATTCGTAATTTAAAATCGTAATTTTAAAATCCAAAAGCAGTAAAACAAGTCCGACCGGTCCTGCAAATATCAGGTTTTGGTATGAAAAAAAGACCCATCCATACCCGTAACCATTTCGGCTAGGTGCTTTATTTACATCGGTTTTAATAAGTTCTTTTGGACTATGTCAACTTTAAGCCACTGAATTTATAGCTGTTTTTATACTACTTCCATACCGTATGTCAGTGGAATTATGTTCCACAGAGCTAAAGAAAACATTTCATAATAAGGAACACTGACAGGGTTATTCACAAAGTAAGCTATTGGCCGTAACCTGCAAGAGTCTTCTAGCAGGTCCCGGCCAATGAATAACAACTGGGCGGAGCCGGGCATTGACGTCATGGCCGGCTCTACCCAGTTGTTGTTGTTCAATGACAGATCAGTGTCCCCAGGTTATTTGGGGATGCTGAACTGTCAATACAACTGTCAATACAACTGAGCGTAGCGAGCCATGAGCGAGCACAGCTGTCATTTGCGGCCCATTTGCCCCACTTCAGCTGTCACTTCAGCTCAGTCGAGCCGAAGCATATGACTGAGATGCTCGGCCGCCTTCAGCTGCAGTATGGGCTATTTTGAATAGCCCATACAGCAGCCCTTGAGTTTGACTGAACCGAAGGGCTCCAGCGGCTAAAGAGAGCTGAAGGATCAGCCGAAGCTATGGCTGTATCCTTCAGCTCAATAGTGAATAACCCCCTCAGTAACCAGCTCTGTGTTTTTTATTTGAAAAACACAGAGAAGCCTGAGTGCTTAGGTTTTTCTAGGTCTTCTTTCTATATAGTTGGGCTGATCATAAAAAACAACAACTTTGAATACACAACTGTGTGCACATTTACTAAGTAAACAGAAACTCTAAAATATTTTAATTTAGAATTTATTGTGTGAATATTCTCAGCTCCTTATCATATTTTCCCATAGTCTAGCTATTTTGCCATTGCACTTGTACACATACTAGAAGTCACAAAAAAAGTATTTCCAGATTGGGAAAGATTGGAAGATTAGAAAAAGGTGGCACAGGCATGAGGGTTGTTTTTATATATTACACTTCCTTCCTCCAGCTTTTTCTGTTCCTCCCTGGAGTAGGATAGCATTGCTATTTGATGGATCTTAAAACTGCTACTGTGCTTTTTTTTTGTTCAGGATATACATTATTTGTGATATTGTTTTCATAATAAAATAAAATGTATTTCTTGTAGAAAGTTTTCTTATTTGCTTTTGTAAGCCCCAATAGCATGGTGTGCTCCACACATTTTTTTCTAGATTGAATTACTATATTACAGTGACTTCTTTGTGTTGAAACATAATTAAGTACAGGTAAGCTTATTTCTGACACCTAATTTCCTGTATATGGCAGGAATTGAAATCAAGTACATGGCATAATTAACCATCTAGAAGAGCAGATGTTCAGATTACCAGCAGGCATAAGTGTCCACTTCTAGCATAAAAAGCAAAACACACCTTATCAAATAGAAATAAGATGTTTTAAAAGAACAGACCAGCCTTGAAGATCTAGTTAGAATTAATTTACTTGCAAATGGGGTATGTTGTGAGGTAATCCATTTTTTCAGCATTCAAATATACTAAAGAATACACAGAACCTGCTAGTTTAGTGACACAGTGGGGCTGATTTACGAAGCCCAACACGCACACGCGCAGGTTGCGTGCGCGCTTTTACACGCCAAACCATAGTTACAAAAGTTTCATTGGAGGACTCTGCTCCTTCCTCTGACTATACTCTGCTAGTTGTTGTCTCTGCCTATATTTATTGTTCTTATAGGATGTGAGTCTGTTGATCTTCTCAATGCATATTTTATCTCTCTCATGTTTATTTTGTTTCCTCTTTTGTTTTTCCATTCTGGAGTAGAGCTCAG
>NW_017309557.1:0-3540 GCF_000935625.1 Nanorana parkeri
AGGCATCTCGCCGCACATGTCAGCGGGTGAATGAGACATTAGGTCCTCATTTGGACGCACACAATTGTACGGAGCGTAACACGGATTTCTAAAGAGCTCGTCAAAGTGTCACAATAGCATCTCCAGCGCCGGGCGGCGGAATTCCTGAGCGGGCGGGCGGCGGGGGAACTCACCCGAGAGGGGAAATAAAGGAGGACATTTTCTTTCTTATAATCTCTTCATTTGTATATCTGGAGGAATGTCGCGGCGCGTCCGCGCTGACAGAAACGCATGCTAATAGACATTTCATGTCGCGGTGTCCGCCTATTAATCATCTCCAGCTGGACGCATGGCGAGGGATCTTAAAGGGGAAGTACGGAGAGTGCGTGTTCACTGGGCAGCGGTTGTTCATTGCGTGACTTATCCCTCCGAGTCACCGAACCATGAGCCGGACCGGTCCTTATATGCTGGAGGTCCTCCAATCATCTCTGACACTTCCTTCTGGAGGGGGGGGCTACGTCTGTTCCCCATGGTCCCTGTGTGTGTTGTAAAGTAGTCACCGCTCCAAGCTCCGCCCCCCCCCCGGGATGGACTACAGTCTCAGGTTTAGTTGACTCATTTGGCTCTGTGCAGGACACTCGAGTTCCTCCACCACACTGGTCACACCATGTCTTTATGGAGCTGGCTTTGTACACAGGGGACAGTCATGGGTGGAACAGAAAAGGGTCTTCACCAAACTGTGACCACAAGGCTGGAAGAGCCCAATTGTCTCCAATGTCTTTGTATGATGGAGGACCACCAGAACCTTCACTGGAGACACCTGAACCCCATCACTGGAGACACCTGAACCCCATCACTGGAGACACCAGAACCTTCACTGGAAACGCCTGAACCCCATCACTGGAGACACCTGAAACCCATCACTGGAGACACCTGAACCCCATCACTGGAGACACCTGAACCCCATCACTGGAGACACCTGAACCCCATCACTGGAGACACCTGACCCCATCACTGGAGACACCTGACCCCATCACTGGAGACCCCCTGAACCCTATCACTGGAGACACCTGACCCCATCACTGGAGACACCTGACCCCATCACTGGAGACCCCTGAACCCCGTCACTGGAGACCCCCTGAACCCCGTCACTGGAGACCCCCTGAACCCTATCACTGGAGACACCTGAACCCCATCACTGGAGACCCCTGAACCCCGTCACTGGAGACACCTGACCCCTATCACTGGAGACACCTGAACCCCATCACTGGAGACACCTGACCCCTATCACTGGAGACACCTGAACCCCATCACTGGAGACACCTGACCCCTATCACTGGAGACACCTGACCCCTATCACTGGAGACACCTGAACCCCATCATCTGGAGACACCTGAACCCCATCACTGGAGACACCTGAACCCCATCATCTGGAGGGTGTCTGAGGGCATTTGTGAGGTCAGGTGCTGATGTTGGATGAGAAGATCCGGCTCACAATTGGCATTCAAACTCATCCCAAAGACGTTCTGTAGATCACCCTTGGCATGTATTGCAATGCCGATTGCCAATCAGGTCTTCTGCTCCTGGAGCTCCTCTGGAGGTCCCTAAGGGTTGCTTGAGTAGAGAGCACAGATCTTCTGTCTCCAAGTCTTCCACTGTTCTCTTCTGAAAGAACCCCTGGAAACCTGGAGGAACCCCAAGATGAGACCTGGCTCCAAACTATCCAAAGGTGGTCAGTAGGTTGAGGTCGGGGCTCTGTGCAGGACACTTGATTTCCTCCACCACACCGGTCACACCATGTCTGTATGGAGCTGGCTTTGTACACAGGGGGACAGTCATGGGGAGGACAGAAAAGGGTCTTCATCAAACTGTGACCAGAAGGCTGGAAGATCCCAAATATCTACAATGTCTTTGTATGATGAAGTATTATCAGAACCTTCACTGGAGACACCTGAGCTCCATCATATGGTAGGTCTGATGGTCAGGTGTCTACAGATGTTTGGCCATATAGTGATCTCCATGTACTTTGGCCATGGCCTGAAGTACAGGAGCCCATTGTACACAGGGGACAGTCAGGGTGGGACAGAGAAGGGCCTTCACCAAACTGTGACCACAAGGATGGAAGAGGACAATTGTCTACAATGTATTTGTATGATGGAGGATCCTCACAAGGTGCCAGTACAAGGTGGGGGGGTTGTAACCATAGAGGGAGATGGCTAAGGAGGGATGTAAACACCGTTGGTTGGGTTCTCCTGCCATCAGCACACCACACGGAGGGTACACAAGACGAGGAGTAATGGGGGGAATCTCTCCGATGGGTTCTGCCCTCGCTCCTCTCTATTCCGAGCTAAAAAGAAACCCTTGTAGACTTCAATCATGTGACTGAGATCCGGAGAACCCGACTGCGTCCTAAAACCATTGCTAGAGACCTTCATATAGCTGACTGTGGGGGGGCATTGTAGGTGGTATATAGCTGACTGTGGGGGGCATTGTAGGTGGTATATAGCTGACTGTGGGGGGCATTGGGGGGGCATGCTCCGCCATCACATGACCGGGTTGATTTATCATTGGACTCGGAGGTCGCGCGTTGTGCCAGAACCGTGACGTCGTCACGCGTGATGTCGGTGGGACTTTCTTCCGATCCGTCTGGGAGCTTCGTGTGTGTCATGGGAAGGGCAACGCGAGCCGTCATCACGGGAACAACATGTCACGTCTCTGGGAAAGCCGAAGACTGACGACCAGAACTGACCTCCGGCCAACCTCTGTACAGTAGCTGAAAGAAAGTGCCCGTCCATGTGCCCCATCTATATACCCCATCTATATACCCCATCCATGTGCCCTGTCTATATACCCCATCTATATACCCCATCCATGTGCCCCATCTATATACCCCATCCATGTGCCCCATCTATATACCCCATCCATGTGGCCTGTCTATATACCCCATCCATGTGCCCCATCTATATACCCCATCCATGTGCCCCATCTATATACCCCATCCATGTGCCCCATCTATATACCCCAAGCCCTCACGACGTGCCCTTTCTATATACCCCATCCATGTGCCCTGTCTATATACCCCGTCCATGTGCCCTGTCTATATACCCCATCCATGTCCCCTGTCTGTATACCCCACCCATGTGCCCCATCTATATATCCCATCCATGTGCCCTGTCTATATACCCTGTCCATGTGCCCTGTCTATATACCCCATCCATGTCCCCTGTCTATATACCCCACCCATGTGCCCCATCTATATATCCCATCCATGTGCCCTGTCTATATACGCCGTCCATGTGCCCTGTCTATATACCCCATCCATGTCCCCTGTCTATATACCCCACCCATGTGCCCCATCTATATATCCCATCCATGTGCCCTGTCTATATACGCCGTCCATGTGCCCTGTCTATATACCCCATCCATGTCCCCTGTCTGTATACCCCACCCATGTGCCTTGTCTATATACCCCATCCATGTCCCCTGTCTATATACCCCATCCATGTCCCCTGTCTATATACCCCACCCATGTGCCTTGTCTATATACCCCATCCATGTGCC
>NW_017309557.1:3589-4780 GCF_000935625.1 Nanorana parkeri
ACCAGGTCCCCCGTCTATATACCCCACCCATGTTCCCCATCTATATATCCCATCCATGTGCCCTGTCTATATACCCTGTCCATGTGCCCTGTCTATATACCCCATCCATGTCCCCTGTCTATATACCCCACCCATGTGCCCCATCTATATATCCCATCCATGTGCCCTGTCTATATACCCTGTCCATGTGCCCTGTCTATATACCCCATCCATGTCCCCTGTCTATATACCCCACCCATGTGCCCCATCTATATATCCCATCCATGTGCCCTGTCTATATACGCCGTCCATGTGCCCTGTCTATATACCCCATCCATGTCCCCTGTCTGTATACCCCACCCATGTGCCTTGTCTATATACCCCATCCATGTCCCCTGTCTATATACCCCATCCATGTCCCCTGTCTATATACCCCACCCATGTGCCTTGTCTATATACCCCATCCATGTGCCTTGTCTATATACCCCACCCATGTGCCCTGTCTATATACCCCGTCCATGTCCCCTGTCTATATACCCCATCCATGTGCCCCATCTATATACCCCATCCATGTGCCCTGTCTATATACCCCGTCCATGTGCCCTATCCATGTTCCCCGTCCATGTGCCTTGGTTCTCACCCAGGGTTGCAGTCTTTAGGTAGTACCACGTTCCAGGCCGGCGTGGCAGCCGACGGGTTAAACCATTTGCTAACAGCTCATCATCTCAATGAGTGGCTAATATATTCGGCTCACTTGACCTCGGGGGGGGGGATTAGCATTTGATTCCAGTGGATGAGGAACACGCTTGTAGCCGGGACCTCCCCGCATGGAGGATGGCGGCCTGAAGACAATGATTGCCGTTTATACTCTCAGATGAGATTGGCGGCGGCGTTGTGCGCTCGGCATAGTACATATCCGCGCGTTTCATTTGTTTCTTCATGAAAGGACGATGCGCGCTCTGGTAATGGCGGGATCATTGATATTAATGTGGTTCATCCTTCCCATGTTCCCCTTCCCCTCGTTGGTTAGCACTGCGGCATAGGGATCCCGCGCTCAGCTCCCATCGGTTTGTATGGCCTCCTGTCTATGTGGATGTACGCCAACTCTCCTTGGCTTCCACCATCAGTAGCACGTGTTGTATGTGAACGTTGTCACCCTAAGACAGGAAGTGTGTTACTGGCAGGATCACCAGGTGACAATAAAGGGGGGGG
>NW_017309557.1:5163-6300 GCF_000935625.1 Nanorana parkeri
GGGCTACGGACACATATAGGCACTGGAAGGTATGGGGATCTCTCCAGCCGTTTGTATACTTTGTATCTTATTGTCGGTACGGAAAGTTTGTATCGTTTTATCGTTGGGCACGGAAGTCTCCTCCGCGGATCCGGCCCTTGGAGAGTCATCGGCTGCAGAGTACAAAGCATGTGAGATGAAAGGGTTAATTGCCCCTCCCCCCCCGGTGAGGCCGGTGACCCCAGAGCGGTGATTCCCCCGGGTCCCTCTCCTTGTTATGACACGTTGCAGAATTATGATCAATTTGCCCCGGCGAGGAGATGGCGGAGCAGATGTGGCGGCTGCACTTAGCCGCGACCAGCCTCCATTACGAGGCCGGCTTCAGCCTCCCCGAGTCGCTTCCATTGTCTCCGATCAAATGCACTTTCGTTTTTAGCATTTTAAAGGGGTTTTTGTTTTTTGTTCGTGTCCCCCCCAGAAAATAAAGTTATTTTTAATTTGAATGATTTCATTTCTTTTCAAATTAGAAAGAAAGGAAACGTTGCAGATAAACGTCGGCGATACATTGTATCCGGAGCCGATTCTTTCATCGTGGGCGGAGAAGGGAAGAGTTACGTCTCTGGTCTGTTTCTTCTTTTTTCCATCAGCGTCTCTTTTCGTAGAGATTCCCCTTCACTTCCTGTCCGGGAGACACAACAGGAAGTGGGAGGGAATCTTTTTTTACAATCGTCAGTGTCCCCGTTGAAAGATTTCCCCTCTCTTCCTGTTCTTCGAGTGACAACTCTGTAGCAGAGAGTGAGATACAGAGAGAGGGGGCGAATCTGACCAGAGCTATAAAACCTGACAGGGGCACGTGACCTCTCACCTCTCCACCCAAATCTAAAACGTTTTTACCTGCCGGAGGATTGGCCAGTCTTGTGACACAGACACCCCTTGCAGATTGATCCGTGACCTCCAATGCAGCAGCAGCGTGGCTTGGTCAAGACTCCACCCCACCGTGTGATGATTGGACAGCCAAAGAGCAGCAGCATGCTGATGAGTTCATCTCTCTGCTCTCTACTCCTATCAGCATTTGCTCTGTAGAAGAGAGCCATTGGCTCCCAGTGCCGCCCCTCCCCCCCCCCTTTCCCAGTCTGAGTGCTGTTATACTGGAAATGG
>NW_017309557.1:6489-7029 GCF_000935625.1 Nanorana parkeri
AAGGGGGTGTGGGGGTGGGGTGGGGGGTGACACAAATGTTAGCGGGACGGTTTGGAATCTTCGGCTCTTCACGCAGAGCTGTCACGGGGGCAGAGCATACAAGAGAGCACTTCCTGTACGAAATACAACATAGGGGCGGGGCGGCTGTAAGACGTGACCCCTCGATTGGTTGTATTTAATATAGCGGTAAAAGTTTGAGGTTATTAAGGTTGTTACAATAATGTTCCTTTATACATATGTTTTGAATTCATATCAAATCTTTATTTATAAATACGCATGTAACAACGGAGCCCCCATCACGTCGGTCTTGCAGAGCATGCTAGGCTTTCTTTCATAGAGAGCACAGCAGTAGCTTCTCCCATTGGGACATTGTGATGTATTATTGATACACATATGATATTGTAGCGCAGCAGTCCTGAGGATGGCTGCGTTGGTTCTCTGACCTCGGGGAGGTCTAGGCAGGGCCGGTGCCAGTGGCGTCACAAGGGGGGGGGGGGGGGCCCGCACCCAGGGGCCACCATTGGAGGGGGGGCAGCAGGC
>NW_017309557.1:11678-18168 GCF_000935625.1 Nanorana parkeri
TCACGCAGAGCTGTCACGGGGGCAGAGCATACAAGAGAGCACTTCCTGTACGAAATACAACATAGGGGCGGGGCGGCTGTAAGACGTGACCCCTCGATTGGTTGTATTTAATATAGCGGTAAAAGTTTGAGGTTATTAAGGTTGTTACAATAATGTTCCTTTATACATATGTTTTGAATTCATATCAAATCTTTATTTATAAATACGCATGTAACAACGGAGCCCCCATCACGTCGGTCTTGCAGAGCATGCTAGGCTTTCTTTCATAGAGAGCACAGCAGTAGCTTCTCCCATTGGGACATTGTGATGTATTATTGATACACATATGATAATTCGGTCCATGTATCAGGAGAGAGGAGGGGACCCGGCGGCATACCTCATCCCGCCGGCTGACTGTCCCCTCCTCTCTGTGTCGGCGTCCATCACCAAGATGGCCGCCGGCAGGTATCAGAATACTGCGACGTCTCGTCGGGGTGACACTCGGTTACCGCTCCGGGTGTCACCCGGCTTAGGGACGCCACCTGACCGGCGCTACACTATTTTGCGCCCTAGGCAAGACCAGCTACTTGCAGCCCCCCTTACCGTGGACCCTCCTCTCTGTGTCGGCGTCCATCACCAAGATGGCCGCCGGCAGGTATCAGAATACTGCGACGTCTCGTCGGGGTGACACTCGGTTACCGCTCCGGGTGTCACCCGGCTTAGGGACGCCACCTGACCGGCGCTACACTATTTTGCGCCCTAGGCAAGACCAGCTACTTGCAGCCCCCCTTACCGTGGTGCAACCCCCAATCCCCCCGCGCAGCCCAATGCTTCTGCAGGCGACAGGTGGATGTAAGCAGCCGGGAGCAATAGCCAGAGTGCTATTGGCTATTTTAATTTGAAATAACCAATAGCAGGTTGGCTGTGGTGACCCCGCCCACTGAGCAGATTAGTGGACCTGAGTAAGAAAGTCTCCACCCCCTCTGCTCAGTGGATGGATGCGATAGCCAGCCGGCTATTGGCTTTTGCAATGACAGATAAATGGGGGGGCACCGTGTGGGGGTGAGTGGTGGAGGCTGCGCCCTAGGCGGCTGCCTGGTTTGCCTAGTGGCAGCACCGGCCCTGGGTATAGGATGGCGTTCCGACTCCTGGGTGCAGAGACAGCGGCTCGTACACCTTTACCGCCAGGTGGTAGGCGGCCATTAAACACGGATCAGGACAAGTTCCTCTAGATTCCCTCCACAAGGTTCATCAGAAGAGGAGAACCCAGAAGGTTACAGTGAGGAGCAACAAAAAGAACCAAATGGTCCTCCACAAGAACCAAATGGTCCTCCACAAGAACCAGCACGGGAGGTCCTCCTTAGAACATGGCACTAGGGCCCCAAGATGGCGCTGAGGAGTATAGGAAGGGGGCAAAGGTAGTCACCCGTCTCAGTCCATCAGAACCCAGAAGGTTACAGTGAGGAGCACCAAATGGTCCTCCACAAGAACCAGCGCGGGAGGTCCTCCTTAGAACATGGCACTAGGGCCCCAAGATGGCGCTGAGGAGTATAGGAAGGGGGCAAAGGTAGTCACCCGTCTCAGTCCATCAGAACCCAGAAGGTTACAGTGAGGAGCACCAAATGGTCCTCCACAAGAACCAGCGCGGGAGGTCCTCCTTAGAACATGGCACTAGGGCCCCAAGATGGCGCTGAGGAGTATAGGAAGGGGGCAAAGGTAGTCACCCGTCTCAGTCCATCAGAACCCAGAAGGTTACAGTGAGGAGCACCAAATGGTCCTCCACAAGAACCAGCGCGGGAGGTCCTCCTTAGAACATGGCACTAGGGCCCCAAGATGGCGCTGAGGAGTATAGGAAGGGGGCAAAGGTAGTCACCCGTCTCAGTCCATCACATAATATATGGGCATTATGTCTCATTTTAGGGTAGTGGTTCCCCAAGGGCAGCACAGTGGCCAGGTGGTTAGCATGGACTGGGGTCCTTGGTTCAAGTCCCAGTTGGGTTTCCCCTCCCCCGCTCCAAAGACATACAGGCAGGGTAAAAAAGCACGGCCAAGATGGCCGCCTCCCAATCCACCCCAACAGAAGATGAAGCGCTTGGAGTCCTCGGGGAGAAAAGCTCTATGATAATAGCCCCTTCGTGACCCATTGCATTGGCTGTCCAGAGCAGGGGGTAGGCGAACCCTGGCACTCCAGCCGTGGTGAGACTACAACGCCCATCCGGCCCAACCCAACATGGTGGGACTTATACCTTCACCACAGCTGGAGTGCCAAGGTGGCCCACCCCTGGTCTATAGAGCCAGATACAGCCCAATGTTACAGAGCACGGTATCTAGGGGGGAGCAGCATAGGACAGGAAGTGCGTTAGGGCCTCGGATCACCAATAACATTGGTGGTGGTGGGGGGAGTTCTGTAGTCAACAGGTAGAAGTGGGAACAATGTAACAGATAACAGTCGGCACAGGAAGTGATCATCTCTCTGGATTTCTGGCAGGATCAGGAGGTATTGAACTCTTCAAGTGGGATATTTAACAGACCACAAGGGGATCCAATAGGGACAGGTCGTTGTTTGTTGGGGGTTACGGACCCTTTAAGGGCAATTTCCCCAATGGGAGGAACATGACAGATAACCCATGACTTGTGCTTTACCTTTTGGATTCTGGATAGTTTTCTTTCTCCCGCCGTGATACATTATTTGTGGAATGACGGCGTTCCGTATTCCCGTTACCATGGATGCGGTTTCTTCTGTCGGGAACTGTGTGTTGGTGTCATTAGGGAGGACCCGTCATTGTTTCCCGTCGCTGGAATTTAGGGCTTTAGTAGGTCATGTGATCCTCTCCGGGGCCCCTGGCTGGCCTCTACGTCGACCATATGGCAAAGAACTTAGACTCGGGGTTCACGGGAGAAAATGTCGCCTTTTCCAGAACATGTGCAGAGCCGGCCGCCGTCATCGTCTGAGGTTTACCTTCTAAACCGACGCGGGGCTCTGAATCCATTCCAGACGTTATACGGGAACGAGGGGCCGTCATACAGGAAGTGCATGTCACCTGACGTGTGTATGCACGGGGGCCCCTTTTATTTAAAGTGGAGGTCAGGGCAAAAACATGTGCCGTACAACAGGGCTGGAACAATCCCAGGAGCCAGGTCGCCAATGCTCCTCCAAAATACCAGCTGGCGCCCAGCTTTTGAGGTTCTCTCTGGTTGTCGTCCATGAAGCTGGCTCCTGGATTGGACTGCCTGGCTCCTGGATTGGACTGCCTGGCTCCTGGATTGGACTGCCTGACTCCTGGATTGGACTGCCTGACTCCTGGTTTGGGCAGCCTGGCTCCTGGTTTGGGCAGCCTGGCTCCTGGATTGGACTGCCTGGCTCCTGGATTGGGCAGCCCGGCTCCTGGATTGGACAGACTGGCTCCTGGATTGGGCAGCCTGGCTCCTGTATTGGACTGCCTGGCTCCTGGCTTGGGCAGCCTGGCTCCTGGATTGGGCAGCCTGGCTCCAGAATTGGGCAGCCTGGCTCCTGGATTGGACTACCTGGCTCCTGGATTGGGCAGCCTGGCTCCTGGATTGGGCAGCCTGGCTCCTGGTTTGGGCAGCGTGGCTCCCGGATTAGGCAGCCTGGCTCCTTGATTGGGCAGCCTGGCTCCCGGATTCCAATTTCTGGCAGGATCAACAGATATAACAAAATGGTATATTGAACGGGTCAGTAGGGAACAGATGAGGTCATGGTTGGGGGTCTTCATACACTTTTTAGAACTCCAGATCCCCAAAAAGTTGAACATGTAAGTGTATGTATCAGAGGGATGTTCAATGTAGTCATGGTGATACTTAAAGGTGAACTCCGGGCACACATCTAATGCACTGACCTTTGTACATTGGCAGGGGCCAGCTCAGGGTCCACGTTTTTTGTCTTCTCTCTAACCGGCTTTCTTCTCATTTTGGCCTGTCGGCCCCTCAGGATCCGAATAGTGATACTTTCTTTCTTTTTCCTTCACAGCAGTTCAACGTGGACGAATGTCTCACCCCCAGACCAGCCCAGGCCAGTACCCGCTCAACAACGTTGACCCTTACAACGGCCACTCATACCTCACGGGATTTATTTCCTTGCTCCTCCGGGCCGAGCCGTACCCGACGTCCCGCTACGGAGCCCAGTGCCTGCAGCCCAACAACATCATGGGCATCGAGAACATCTGCGAGCTGGCAGCCCGCCTCCTCTTCAGTGCCATCGAGTGGGCCAAGAACATCCCTTTCTTTCCCGACTTCCAGCTCTCCGACCAGGTCGCCCTTCTCCGGATGACGTGGAGCGAGCTCTTTGTCCTCAACGCTGCCCAGTGTTCCATGCCCCTCCACGTGGCGCCCTTGCTGGCGGCGGCCGGCCTCCATGCCTCGCCCATGTCTGCTGATCGAGTGGTGGCTTTCATGGACCATATTCGGGTCTTTCAGGAACAGGTGGAAAAGCTGAAGGCCCTTCACGTCGACTCTGCCGAGTACTCCTGCTTGAAGGCCGTGGCGCTGTTTACACCCGGTAAGTGAACGCATTTCGGAACTTCTGAAGGTTTATGTACGGGGGACCCTTCTCTGTGTGAGACGATGTAGCCGGATCCTCTTCAATCTCCTACTCTGATCTCTGGTCACCACCAAGAAACCAACCAGAAGCTTCCCGTCTTTTCCACCATTGGAAAACTGACAATTTGATTGGTTGTTATGCAGCGACGACTCTCCCAACAATTAGATTGATGTCTGTGCTTGGGCCATAAAAATTCATAATGTTGTCAACAAGGACTGAAAAAGTCCACCATAGACCCCAGTAAATGCCATTGAGTATAACCACTGGAAGGTCCCAAATGTCCAATGAGAAAGTCCAATGGTTGTAGCAGAGACCATTACAGGTGTAGGTGGTGGTAGCACTGCAAGTCCCAGAACATTTACAAAGGGTATGAAGAGTTGCCCCGCCACCGCCACCACCTTCCCCCATTTCCAGGCTCTTCCAAAAAGAGCAAATATTTCCTCAGAGACCCGGGAAAACGAGGAGCATGTGATCAGAGAGGAGCAGGGTGCAGTGGCTCATGTCATCTACTTGGTCAGTTGTGCCATAAAGGGTGGAATGTAGAGGGGGACCATGGGTGGAATGTAGAGGGGGACCATGGGTGGAATGTAGAGGGGGACCATTGGTGGACTTTAGGGGGGGACTAAGGGTAGAATGTAGAGGGGGACTAGATCCAATACAGATCAATCTAATAATCCCTATTACTGAGCCCATTTCTGCCCTGTCAAGGTCCCTAAACCCTGATGAGGGGGGGGGGGACCTGAAACGTGTCGGCTCCTTTATCTGATCATCCTATGTACAATGTGGGTCCAGCAATTGAAGTAACCCAGAATGTTCTGGATGCTCCTACAATCCACCAGAAATAGAGGAGTCATGTGACTCCTCTAAGCATCCTGAAAACCGCTCTCTGCCCGGTGGTTGTGGCTCCCGGAAGACATTTGCCCTTTTCTTCCATGTTAGTAAATAGACCTTCCTCGGGCCTCGTAAATGCGTCTCCGTGTGTCTGGGTCACGTGGCCCCTCGCTGCCTTACGGAAAATAACCGAGGCACTTGGTGACAACTGGAGTCACTCCGGTGGCACGCCAAGCTCTTCACCTGTCCTGACTTTCCCAACCCCAGAACAAATATTGGCGACGGCGTTCCTCGGGCGCAGTAAATTACGACTCCCGGTGGAGAATCGGCGCGCCGCTGGTATGGCGCTATCGCCGCACAACAAAGGCCCAGTGTGGCTGATCCGAGGCCATCGCCTCCTCGCGTCAATGGAGGCCCTGTGTGTGTGTCAGCGGGGAGAGAGACTTCGCAGCCGAGGCGCTCATTCTTGATGGGCGTCTCTGTTAAATGCGTCGTGTCCACCTGCTCCCCCCCGACACAAGTGCTGAACGTTGGCATTCCAGTCAGGCCTTCCGGCATCTGCCAGAGCCGTTCTCCGGGGGCCCCGCTTCGTAAAATACTTATTTACAGAGCCGTTTTCTTTTCTCGGCACACCGGGGACACAATATATTCCTCGTCTCCACTCCCGGGAAACATTATATTTAGAAAAGGAAACAAAATGATGCGTGGGGAACATTGGCTTAGGGACATTTTATGTCTTAGTTTTGTTATTTTATTTTTAAGATTTGTACATTAAAAGTTCGGGAAACTCTCAGCCATCCGTCGGCACAAGCCAGGCATCCGGTTAGTGGAGGCGAAAGCTACATTGTGTCACTTCTTCCAACTTAGTTATATATTCATTACTGAAGCCCAATTATTATTATTTTGTATATATATTTTAATACTTATTTAACCATCATTTTATTAGAATATATATATATACAGTCCCCGCACCCCACAGCCTTCATCAATATATATATGTACACAATGGCCGCACATTAGACACAATGGCCGTACATTGGACGCTGGCCGTACATTAGACACAATGGCCGTACATTGGACGCTGGCCGTACATTGGACACTGGCCGAACATTAGACAAACTA
>NW_017309557.1:19586-20627 GCF_000935625.1 Nanorana parkeri
CCGATTGGTTGATTGAGACGAGATCTGATTGGTTGATTGAGACGAGACCCGATTGGTTGATTGAGACGAGACCTTATTGGTTGATTGAGACGAGACCCGATTGGTTGATTGAGACGAGACCCGATTGGTTGATTGAGACAAGACCCGATTGGTTGATTGAGACGAGACCCGATTGGTTAATTGAGACGAGACCCGATTGGTTGATTGAGACAAGATCTGATTGGTTGATTGAGATGAGACCCGATTGGTTGATTGAGACGAGACCCGATTGGTTGATTGAGACAAAACCCGATTGGTTGATTGAGACGAGACCCGATTGGTTGATTGAGACGAGACCCGATTGGTTGATTGAGACGAGACCCGATTGGTTGATTGAGACGAGACCCGATTGGTTGATTGAGACGAGATCCGATTGGTTGAGACGAGACCCGATTGGTTGATTGAGACGAGACCCAATTGGTTGATTGAGACGAGACCCGATTGGTTGCTTGAGACGAGACCCGATTGGTTGATTTAGACGAGATCCGATTGGTTGATTGAGATGAGACCCGATTGGTTGCTGATGTCTCAGTTTTCTGCTCGTTTTTCTTTTGTTTGGCAGAATTTAAATGTTCCCCTTTTTGGGATTTATCATACCGAAAACTTTATTTTCCCGACCGTATCAAACTCCTTTTATTGGGGGGTTGTGTTTTTTTTCACACGGTATTTTTAAATATTTTTTTGTTTTTTAGGTTTGTGTGTTTTATAGTAAAAGACCAAAAAAAAGGGCCCCAATTCCTCAAGCTGTAATATCATGTATCGGGCCCCCGGTGTTCATTGGCTGAAGACAAACTGGCTGTTCACTTTGCAGGGGAAGTTCTAGCTTAGTGAACGAGCTGACGTCCGATATCCAATCATCTGCAAGGAAAAAAAATCCTATTTTACTTTTATTATTATTATTTGCGTGTGATCGGGTTGAAGGGAAATGTCACCCCGTTCACCCAGCTGAGAAGAAACTGCCCCTGCAGGGTGCAAATTCCATTCCTATTTGCCTTTTAGTAA
>NW_017309557.1:22180-22482 GCF_000935625.1 Nanorana parkeri
CCCCCCCCCCTCTGTCTTCTATTTGTCCCGGTGACACCGGAAGGAATGGGATATCCCAACTTTTATACATATCACTGCAACGGGAGGTAAGGGGAACTCTTCCAATAGAGAGAGCTGTTCTGGTGAGAGGGGATTTCGATGAGATGAGTGATAGTTAGAGCCGACATGCGATAAAGAAGCTGCCGCAGGTCGGCTCTGCCGTTCGGGAAGTGAGCAGAAACGTGCCTCCGATCTGCTCACTTCCCGATCGTCTCCCTGCAGTGAGCGGTGACTGTCAGTCACGGCTCCCTGCAGGGATTCCC
>NW_017309557.1:22713-32484 GCF_000935625.1 Nanorana parkeri
TCAGGATCAGCCCCGGCTGCGGTGCTCTCAGTATAGCGCCGGCAATAGCCTGCTATATACTGAGCTTAGGGTCACGGGGGGAAGCTAGTATATGTCCTCCCGTGACCCTAAAGAGAACTATGGGGAGAAACACTGACCCCCTAGTTCTCTTTTATCTCCACATTGAAGAGATTTGCTCTTAGTTCCTGTTGTGTCTCCAGGACAGGAAGTGGAGGAACCCAGCAAAGAACAGTTTTTACAATTCCCTACTCTACCGTGTTTCCCCAAAAAAAACACAGTAGGTCTTATTCTCAGGGGGATGTCTTATTTTTTTTTTCCCCCTCACCTCAGTCCGTCACCCACTGGCCATACGTTCCTTGCCGCGCCGCTGCCTGCTGGGAAATGTAGTCTTCTGCCCGGCGGCAGCTCTCCGAGCGAAGGCCGGGGCAGACGGGTGTTTGCTGATTTCGTGACGCGGGCGGTCAGTCCCCCGCCATGCACTCTGGTTGCTCTCCGGGCCGCCCCCACCCCCCCAAATGACAGAATACCAGGGCCCTGGCTGCACACCCCCCTCCCAGCCTCGCCTCGCTCTTCCTACGGCCCTGCCAGCGGTGCAGACAGCGCGGTAAAGTACATGCTACCGTACCACCCAACTAGGTCTTATTTTCGGGTAAGCGCGGTATTGACTAGCTGTTGCCATTATCACCCCCCATACCTCCAGGGCCTGTTTTAAAGTCACGGTACATCGGCCTGTTACAGGGCTCATTGAGATTGACCGGCGGTCTTCCCGAACACCTGAATGACAGAAGAGGACATTGAGGGCTTCGGCCCACCAACATCAACCACCACGACCACCTCCTCCGTGCTTGCGGCGGTCATTTACTCGCCGGCTATTAGGCCGGCGTGACCTTCCCGGAGGGGTGCTGATGAGCAAGGTTTCAAGTGTGAAGTGTGTCCTCGGTCTAAGAGTCCTTGCTCGGTCAACACGCCGGCTTTGTGGAAACTCCGATGAGCCGTCTGTCGACATTGGCTCTACCCCTCGTGCGCTGTCCTAAGACGTGAGCTAAGGGCAGGAGTCAATTAATAAACATACATGACGCAGGCCCTCCACCTGCTCGTGTTAATTATTTATGTTGCCATACCGTAGAGCCAGAGATAGCGGCCAGGGTGTAATGCATTCCTTCCACTCAAGGGCTTAGGGTTTAATCTTTGGGCCAAGGACAGCGAAGCCTTGTGTCAAGCGTGTGAACTGAGCCCGTGTTTGACTTGTAACATACCAAGCAGGACAATGACATGGGAGTTCAGTAGTTGCTGCCACTTGAGTGGGATGGGAGGTGACTTGGCACCTCTAGATGAGGCCGTGATTGAACCGGCTGTTAATCATTTACCCCGAAAAGTAGAAAACAATACTGGAGTGTAACGGCTTTTAAAGGAGAACTCCATGGACACCATGCTTGAGAGGAGTGGGGAAGGATCTGGGGGCGGAAAGAAGGTCTACATGAGGTCTTCATAATAACTTCCGATGGTCCTACATGTAACAGTATGATGGGGAAGGATTAGGGCCCCCGTCTGGTTTAATTAGTGGCACATTGGGGTGCTTCACCTTTCCGTTCCCTCATACTGCTACAAAAAAAAAAGCTTTTTAATACTTTGCAGTAGGGATTTTTCAGGATCGAGTACCTATATTTTGCTTTCGATATTCGCCGATACCGAGTACCGATACCGGTGATTCCGCTGGCATGGAGCTGGCTTCCCGGGCAATCAGGAAGCAGGGCAGGGGATAATGATATGCCACCTGCTTCCTGATTGCCTGGGAAGCCGGCTCCATGTTGTTTGGCTGGCTCAATTTGTGATTGGCCGGGAAACCGGCTTCCCAGCCAATCAGCATCGAGCCGGCTTCTCAGCCAATCAGGAAGCCGGGTGGCAAGTAGTGATCCGCCTCCTGGCTTCCTGATTGACCCGGGAAGCCGGCACGATTGTGATTGGCCGGGAAACTGGCTTCCTGGCCAGTAAGCACCGAGCCGGCTTCTCGGCCAATCAGGAAGCCGGGTGGCGAGTAATGATCCGCCTCCTGGCTTCCTGATTGATCCGGGAAGCCGGCTCCGTGTTGTTTGGCCGGCTCAGTTGTGATTGGCCAGGAAACCGCCTTCCCAGCCAATCAGCATCGAGCCGGCTTCTCAGCCAAAAGCCGGGTGGCGAGTAATGATCCACCTCTTGGTTTCCTGATTGACCGGGAAACCGGCTCCATGTTTCCCTACGGCACTGCCAGTCAGAGGAACTCTTCTTCAGTTCGGAAGTTCCGGTATCGGGGAATGGTATCGGAGCATTTGGGCAAGTACTCGGCCAAATACTCGGTATCGGCACTAGTATCGGTATCGGTGCATCCCTACTTTGCAGTGTTTAATATTGGACGTACCTGATACTGTATCATCCCTATCTAACCCATGTCTTGTTGTCTTGCAGATGCAGTTGGACTGTCTGATATCGGTCACGTTGAAAGCATTCAGGAAAAATCCCAGTGCGCCCTGGAAGAGTACGTCCGGAACCAGTACCCCAACCAGCCGACCCGCTTCGGCCGCCTTCTGCTCCGCCTCCCGTCATTGCGAATCGTCTCGGCGCCGGTCATAGAGCAGCTCTTCTTCGTACGTCTCGTAGGAAAGACGCCCATCGAGACTTTGATCCGGGACATGCTCCTCTCTGGGTCCAGCTTCAACTGGCCGTACATGCCCATGCAGTAATACGGGTCTCCTCAACCTGCCAGAGGGTTTTGAAGGCTTTCCATGGCGCTCACGAATAGCAGTAACAAGTCAGAGCTGGGGACTGAAGGCCGAGGGGGATGCGCTGAGTGTTATCTCCTTAACCAGTGGGACATTCGGCTGGATGAACATTTCATTTTTCGTAGGTCATGGCTTCGGGGAAAAAACTGCATTATCATACCCGCTGCGAAGGTTGAAGGTGTCCGGTTGGCGGTCTCTCCGCTTCCATCTTCTGGGTGAAGACCGTTCAAGCGTCAAAATCAAGTCTGAACGAGCGCGGCTCCCACGCCGCGGCGGTAAAATACTTACACGATTCCGCCGCCATCCAGCAAGCGTTTTTCCGACGAGAGTACGCGCACTTTTTTTGGGGGCAGGACTTTCCAATGTATGTAGAAGGATGGGGGGGAGGGAGGTGGGGGAGCCAAGCGATCCACGTGTAGACTTGGACATACGGAGAGCCGTGATGTGTCATGAACTAAATGAGCTATTTCATGTGAAAGACTGGCTAGCACTGCAATCTATGACGTAAAGCACTGAATCAGCCTCGGCCACTTAATCCCCTCCCCCCGTCGGGGCATTTGACAAAAGACTATTTATAAAAAAAAAAGAGAGAGGAGGGAACGGTCATATGAGACGAACCAACTGCCGGCTTTTTTTTCTTCTCCATGACGTGTATATTTCGGGCCCGTCCGTCCCCCAGTCCTTCCTTGCTTTGCCCTCCTATAAATATGTTTGTAAGATATTTTTTTGGGGTGTGTGAATTGTGGAATTTTTTTTCGGTAACCCGGCGGCAAAATATCGTTCATGTTGCTGGTTGATCTGGCTAAATATTAAATACACTATCGGTTATTAATGTCGCTGCGTCTGCCTCAGTTTGTGCCGTCGTCAAATGTTTTAGGTAGAACCGTGCACTTTTCAGGGAACGACGTGGACCGGGGAGTCGAAAACTTTGCAGGTAATGGTGGCACTTATCTCATTTTATTCTCCACTGTAGACCATGGATGCAGCAAGACCCGCTGTTGACCTCAGCATTACTTAGCATTGAGGAGTGGACATGCCATTGGTGCACTTGGGCCTCTGGAACCTAGGGGCCCCTCTCTTGATGTGACATACCCCCAAACACTGCTGAGTTCTCAGACAGGCGGAAGCAAGAAACACAGGGCCGGATTTCCCACAAGGCCAACCGAGGCCCGGCCTTGGGGCAGCAGGGAGTAGAGGGACAGCAGGGGAGTGGAATTCTTATCTCCCGACGCCCGGGGCATGCAGTTTCGGGCGGGTAGTTGTTTCTACATTTAGCCCGGCTTTGTACAGGGCTAAATGTACAGCGGGGGAAGCCGCCGCTTGTTTTGTACAAGTGATGTCGCCTAGATCACTTGTATGGAGCCTGCATACAGGGGGGGGGAGCATTGAGGAACCTGGCATTGGGGCAGCAGAGAGAGTAAATCCGGCCCTGAAGAAACATTTTTCATATTGCCCTAACCAGAGGCATATTTGGAGCCAAGTGCCCCCCCTGGCATCACTGGTTGCCAGGAGCTGGACAGGACACCGGCCAGAACGTCCCAGGTTGCTAAGAACTGGGCGGGAAGATGTGTAAGTGCCATATATACTCCGCGGCCGGGTCTTAGCATTTTGGGAAACACTGGCCGGTGTCCCACTCTGCACCTCCCTGCCCACTCTGGTTACTAAGAGCCAGACGGGGACATGTGTAAGGGCCATATATACTCCCCACCCGAGTCTTAGCAACTTGGGAAGCACTGACTGGTGTCCCACCCACATATACATCTCCCTGCCTGCTCTGGTTACTGAAAGCCAAACGGGGACATGTGTACGGGCCATACTCATCTCCCCGCCCGGCTCTTGGGAAGCACTGACTGATGTCCCACCCACATATACATCTCCCCGGCCGCTCTGGTCACTAAGAGCCAAACGGGGACATGTGTAAGGGCCATACTCATCTCCCCGCCCGCTCTGGTTACTAAGAGCCAGATAGGGACATGTGTACGGGCCATACTCATCTCCCCGCAATGGCTCTTAGCAACCTGGGATGCTCTGGCCGGTGTCCCGCCAAGCTCCTGGCAATCGATGACATCACTGGTTCCCAGGATCTGGGTGGGACACCAGCCGGAGGGTCTCTCTCTCGCTATATATATATATATATACACACACAGATTTTTTTTTTATCTATTACTCTACTAACACCTAATACAAAACTTTTGGCTGCAGGTACATTTTTAAGGGACCCTGGCAGTTGCCTAAAAAAAAAATCTGAATGTAATTTCCCTGCAACAGAGGAGGTACTATACTCCCCTCTAAGGTATCTCTCAACTTCTGTCCTTTCAAGCAATGCAGCTTCCGTCAGGCTCTTCAGCATGGGACACTTCCAGGAGGGTCTGATTCCTGGTTTCCTTCCTTCGATGACTATGTGACTACTGTATCCTATATTGACATAGGGGGTGGAGTGGAGCCGCGGCACGCTGGGGGAGACCCGGGCATCCTGCTAGTGTCAAATGTTGAAGAGTCTGATAGAGGCTGCAGCGGGAGAAGACTGCAGCCCTGTGACTGCCATAGTCATAGGGGTCTGCCATAGCCATAGGTGTCTGCCATAGTCATAGGTGTCTGCCATAGTCATAGGTGTCTGCCATAGTCATAGGTGTCTGCCATAGTCATAGGTGTCTGCCATAGTCATAGGTGTCTGCCATAGTCATAGGTGTCTGCCATAGTCATAGGTGTCTGCCATAGTCATAGGTGTCTGCCATAGTCATAGGTGTCTGCCATAGTCATAGGTGTCTGCCATAGTCATAGGTGTCTGCCATAGTCATAGGTGTCTGCCATAGTCATAGGTGTCTGCCATAGTCATAGGTGTCTGCCATAGTCATAGGTGTCTGCCATAGTCATAGGTGTCTGCCATAGTCATAGGTGTCTGCCATAGTCATAGGTGTCTGCCATAGTCATAGGTGTCTGCCATAGTCATAGGTGTCTGCCATAGTCATAGGTGTCTGCCATAGTCATAGGTGTCTGCCATAGTCATAGGTGTCTGCCATAGTCATAGGTGTCTGCCATAGTCATAGGTGTCTGCCATAGTCATAGGTGTCTGCCATAGTCATAGGAGCCTGCCGTAGTCACAGGGGTCTGCCATAGTCATAGGGGTCTGCCATAGCCATAGGTGTCTGCCATAGTCACAGGTGTCTGCCATAGTCATAGGAGCCTGCCATAGTCACAGGTGTCTGCCATAGTCACAGGAGCCTGGCATAGTCATAGGGGTCTGCCATAGTCATAGGGGTCTGCCATAGTCATAGGAGCTGCTGGAGAGGGGAGTCGCTGGAATAAAACTTTGTGGAAATCCAAAGCAACTGCAACAATAGAAGAGTGCGGGGAAACACAAAATGGGAACAGGGAACATGATCTTAAGCAGCACACATCAATGGTTGGTTCTTAATGCAAGGCGTGTGTGGTACTCTACATATATATACATACAGTATATTAAAATGATTCTGAATGTATTACCCAAGCAGGACAACTTATGTATGGATGGAGTTACAGACAGTAACTGAAGGGACTGAATAACAGGAGAGGAGGGCCCTGCATAATGTCATGGACTAGAAGGAAGTAATTGGAGCCATAATGCATTACTATACAGAGACTATGATGGAGTTTTTGCCGTTCGGGGCAAAGCAACAGGTCCACTTTAATCTCTCCTTCCCAGCAGCACATACTTAGCTTCCCTGAAAGGGGCCTTCACCAAACTGGTCAAACCATGTCATTATGGAGCTGGCTCCACTCTTCAAAGAAGGCTTCCACAAGATTTTGGAGGGTGTTTGTAGGGATTTGTCACATATGTGAGGTCAGGTACTGATGTTGGATGAGAAGACCCGGGCTCACAATCGGCGTTCCAATTCATACCAAAGGTGAACTACATCATGTAGAGGGGTTCTAATTCTTCCTAATGGAGTCCAGTAGGGTTGAGGTCAGGGCTCTGTGCAGGACACTCAAGTTCCTCCACCACACCGTGTCTGTATAGAGCTGGCTTTGTACACAGGGGACAGTCATGGGGTGGGACAGAAAAGGGTCTTCACCAAACTGTGACCACAAGGCTGGAAGAGGACAATTGTCTACAATGTCTTTGTATGATGAAGGAGGAACAGAACCTTCACTGGAGACACCTGAACTCCATTCTCTGGAGGGGGGGTTCACATAGTTTTGGTCACATTGTAGATGTCATGGTCAGGTGTCCACAAACTTTTGGCTATATAGTGTAATCGGTAACTAATAAATGTGGAGCACACATACCATAGAGTTGGCCCCATCCTCCAAAAAGGAGGAGTAACAGTAACCCTCGATTCATTCAAGGCAAAAGAAGACCTCCAGAGTGTGTCGGCATCAAATTCAACAAAGCGGAAAAAAATGGCAGCCGCACCGACCACTTGATAATTGTGCCAGGAGTTCGGCTTTAAAATGTATAGTGCCGGTTGAGAAGGGCCTACAGTGAAGATCTGTGCCTGGAGGAAGGGGGGGGGGGCTCTTTTACAGGTTTTGACCCAAATAAGCACCATAATACAGACTACTGCCTTAAGGGGCCCCCAGGCTTTGTCCCCCCAAGGCTGCAGGTTGGGTACCAGGGCTGTATTGTGCCCAATGACCGCACCCGAGTGTAATTTGGAAGGGTAATATTATGAATTAAATAATGAAGTCTTCCTCGTGTTCTCTTTACAAACAGTAAAAATACTTACTGGTCCGTAGAGTCCAGCATTGTGTTCTCAAGGCGCCGGGTGGCTTCTGGCGCCATGTTGAATGTTCCCTTCCTGGTTTGTCATCCTGCACTTGTGCAGATCTGCCACGGAGCGGGTCCAGGCAGAGACCTGCGGCATGTCTGCGCATGCGTGGTACTGAAATAGCAGGATACTTTGCCCTGCCGCCTGGTGGGATGTGTGAGGTGGACCTGTCATGTTCACCGTGGGGGGGCGGCACAGAGGAATAAGAAGGTATCTACTAAAGAAAAGTCTGCAAAATGTGTATGAAGGAGGGGGGAGGAGAAGGAGGAGAAGAGTGCATGCTATCATTCTATGGGTGAAGGTCCACTTTAAATTGCAGAAGAGTTACAATGAGGTGCAGAGTTCCTGAATGAGAGCCCCGCCACCTATTCTGCTAGAGTTGCCATGGTAACAGATGAAGAGTATGGCGGCACACAGGACTTACCAAGCCCAGTGACATCTCGATTACCGGAAGGGACGAGCGTGGTGTCCCAATGCTCCTCATCTTATTACAGGTGCTCTTTATATCTTGTTGTCATAAGCTGATTCAATGGAAGTGGAGTGAAAGCGCTGCCCTTTAGGTTCGGTGCCCATAGCAACCAGGCAATGCGTTGGTCCGGCACCAGTGATAGAAATGTTGATGGGTTGCCGTACTTAGCACTTTGTTAATTACGCTGCTTATGGAATAAGCCCGCTATCGTGTCTCATGGACAGACGCCGACCCGTAGGTTGTCGCTATGAAAGCCTCGGGGTGGACCATCAAGGGTTGCTAGGAGACGGGAGAGCTAAGTGGTCTCCCTCTAGTCATGGAGATGACCTTGATATAGCCCTCCTGTCAGGTGGAGAGAAACCCATTTGATTCATTGACGTGTCGCCAAATGAGGTCCTGCAGTCTTGGGAAAAGGGGTCTCGGTGCCGAGAAAGGGAGGAGGGGGGTGGGGGTGGCAGGAGAATTCTCCAGAGCTGTGAAAACATTGAAAATTAAAGGTGGACCAACATGGCTTAATTAAGGCCTTCAAGCTCGTTTTGTAATATTATAAGTTATTCGTATGGTCTAGAAACACATGATAGGATTTAAGTTGCCTTTTGAGGTATACAGATACAATGGAGCCTGCTATAGCCATGGGGGTCCACCATAGCCATAAGGGCCTGACATAGCCATAGAAACCTGCCATAGCCATAGGGGTCTGCCATAGTCACAGGGGTCTGCCATAGTCACAGGGGTCTGCCATAGCCATAAGAGTCTGCCATAGACATAGGGCCTGACATAGCCATAGAAACCTGCCATAGCCATACAGATCTGCCATAGCCATAGGGGTCTGCCATAGTCACAGGGGTCTGCCATAGTCATAGGGGTCTGCCATAGTCATAGGAGCCTACCATAGCCATAGAGGTCTGCCATAGCCATAGGATCCTGCTATAGGGGTATGTCATAGCCATAGGAACCTGTTAAAGCCACAGGGGCCTGCCTTAGGGGTCTGCCATAGCCATAGGAACCTGCAATACTCATATGGATCTGCCATAGCCACATGGGCCTACCATAACCACAGGGGCCTGTCATAGGGGGTCTGTTATAGCCATAGAGCTCTGCAATACTCATCATAGGGGTCTGCCATAGCCATAGGAATCTGCCATAGGGATCTACCATAGTCATAAGGGTCTTCCATAGCCATTAAAGCCTATCATAACCATAAGGGGTCTGCCATAGCCATAAGGGGTCTGCCGTAGGAGACAGAGCAGGAAGTAAGAGGAGATCTCTTCCAAGTGAGGGGATGTTTTCCCCGAGACAGTTGTCACCAGTCAGGTCTGACTGGCTAAACAATGTCCCCTCTGTGTGGCTGAGATTTTATCTCAGCAGCTGTTCATCTGGAAGTGAATTGATTGCAGCGACCCACCAGAGGGCGACTCTACGGCTCCGCCGTTGGGTGCCGTGGGACTATAATGTAGAAATAATATAAGGTTACATAAATAAAGACTCCATAATAAACAAAAGACCCGGAAGGACTCTGTAGGGTTCCCCCGATTGGTTCCCCTATTGGTCCCCCGATTGATCCCCCGATTGGTCCCCCGATTGATCCTCCGATTGGTTCCTCCGATTGGTTCCCCCGATTGGGGTTCTTTAAAAGTTTGAAGCCGCAGGAAGGGAATGAAGATTTATAATATCTCTCAGAGTTCCGATAAACGGAGGAACAATTCCCATCTGTCACACATCTGAATCATGGCGGCGCTCTGTTCCCTCTCTCCGCGTCTCCGTCCAGCCCGCCGGGTCCAAAGTGACTCAGGCGGCG
>NW_017309557.1:32967-36882 GCF_000935625.1 Nanorana parkeri
AAGCAGCCGTGATTAATGGCCTAATACTGCAGAAGCTGGCTCCATCTTTAATTGGGGGGGTGGGGGGGAGTCACATTTTGCTGCATAGTGGTTATTAAAGCCGTATTATGAAGTCATTTACAGAGGTCGTAGTCACCGGACTTAAGGAGGACCGGCGCTTCGAATGCCAAAACTTTGCCAAGAGTCTAAAGTACTTTCCCGGAGAAGCCGCTGCTCCCTGCTCACTCGGGTGCCCCTCACGGGCAGACATCCCACCATCCCTGTGGAGAGGAATCATCCCATCCGCAATATAACTTTCCCTACAACAGAGGTCACATGACCGAGCGCCTGGGGTTCTTGCCATGTGACCAGCACTGGAGGGAGCCCGAGGCATCCTGGTGAAAGCGGGGGCCTAGGCAAAGACGTTGGGTGAATGGCGGCGGTGGAGAGCAGCTCCCTGTGCTCAGTGTCGCTGCCGCAAGGGACACCTGTGATGGTCAGGTTTCAACATTCGGCCATATAGGGAGGTGTGATGGTCGGGTGTCCACCAACATTCGGCCAGATGGCGAGGGGTGATGGTCGGGTGTCCACCAACATTCGGCCAGATGGCGAGGGGTGATGGTCGGGTGTCCACCAACATTCGGCCAGATGGCGAGGGGTGATGGTCGGGTGTCCACCAACATTCGGCCAGATGGCGAGGGGTGATGGTCGGGTGTCCACCAACATTCGGCCAGATGGCGAGGGGTGATGGTCGGGTGTCCACCAACATTCGGCCAGATGGCGAGGGGTGATGGTCGGGTGTCCACCAACATTCGGCCAGATGGCGAGGGGTGATGGTCGGGTGTCCACCAACATTCGGCCAGATGGCGAGGGGTGATGGTCGGGTGTCCACCAACATTCGGCCAGATGGCGAGGGGTGATGGTCGGGTGTCCACCAACATTCGGCCAGATGGCGAGGGGTGATGGTCGGGTGTCCACCAACATTCGGCCAGATGGCGAGGGGTGATGGTCGGGTGTCCACCAACATTCGGCCAGATGGCGAGGGGTGATGGTCGGGTGTCCACCAACATTCGGCCAGATGGCGAGGGGTGATGGTCGGGTGTCCACCAACATTCGGCCAGATGGCGAGGGGTGATGGTCGGGTGTCCACCAACATTCGGCCAGATGGCGAGGGGTGATGGTCGGGTGTCCACCAACATTCGGCCAGATGGCGAGGGGTGATGGTCGGGTGTCCACCAACATTCGGCCAGATGGCGAGGGGTGATGGTCGGGTGTCCACCAACATTCGGCCAGATGGCGAGGGGTGATGGTCGGGTGTCCACCAACATTCGGCCAGATGGCGAGGGGTGATGGTCGGGTGTCCACCAACATTCGGCCAGATGGCGAGGGGTGATGGTCGGGTGTCCACCAACATTCGGCCAGATGGCGAGGGGTGATGGTCGGGTGTCCACCAACATTCGGCCAGATGGCGAGGGGTGATGGTCGGGTGTCCACCAACATTCGGCCAGATGGCGAGGGGTGATGGTCGGGTGTCCACCAACATTCGGCCAGATGGCGAGGGGTGATGGTCGGGTGTCCACCAACATTCGGCCAGATGGCGAGGGGTGATGGTCGGGTGTCCACCAACATTCGGCCAGATGGCGAGGGGTGATGGTCGGGTGTCCACCAACATTCGGCCAGATGGCGAGGGGTGATGGTCGGGTGTCCACCAACATTCGGCCAGATGGCGAGGGGTGATGGTCGGGTGTCCACCAACATTCGGCCAGATGGCGAGGGGTGATGGTCGGGTGTCCACCAACATTCGGCCAGATGGCGAGGGGTGATGGTCGGGTGTCCACCAACATTCGGCCAGATGGCGAGGGGTGATGGTCGGGTGTCCACCAACATTCGGCCAGATGGCGAGGGGTGATGGTCGGGTGTCCACCAACATTCGGCCAGATGGCGAGGGGTGATGGTCGGGTGTCCACCAACATTCGGCCAGATGGCGAGGGGTGATGGTCGGGTGTCCACCAACATTCGGCCAGATGGCGAGGGGTGATGGTCGGGTGTCCACCAACATTCGGCCAGATGGCGAGGGGTGATGGTCGGGTGTCCACCAACATTCGGCCAGATGGCGAGGGGTGATGGTCGGGTGTCCACCAACATTCGGCCAGATGGCGAGGGGTGATGGTCGGGTGTCCACCAACATTCGGCCAGATGGCGAGGGGTGATGGTCGGGTGTCCACCAACATTCGGCCAGATGGCGAGGGGTGATGGTCGGGTGTCCACCAACATTCGGCCAGATGGCGAGGGGTGATGGTCGGGTGTCCACCAACATTCGGCCAGATGGCGAGGGGTGATGGTCGGGTGTCCACCAACATTCGGCCAGATGGCGAGGGGTGATGGTCGGGTGTCCACCAACATTCGGCCAGATGGCGAGGGGTGATGGTCGGGTGTCCACCAACATTCGGCCAGATGGCGAGGGGTGATGGTCGGGTGTCCACCAACATTCGGCCAGATGGCGAGGGGTGATGGTCGGGTGTCCACCAACATTCGGCCAGATGGCGAGGGGTGATGGTCGGGTGTCCACCAACATTCGGCCAGATGGCGAGGGGTGATGGTCGGGTGTCCACCAACATTCGGCCATATAGGGAGGTGTGATGGTCGGGTGTCCACCAACATTCGGCCATACAGGGAGATGGGATGGTCAGGTGTCCACCAACATTCGGCCATAGAGGGAGATGGGATGGTCAGGGGTCCACCAACATTCGCCCATATAGGGAGGTGGGATGGTCAGGTGTCCATCAACATTCGGCCATAGAGGGAGATGGGATGGTCAGGGGTCCACCAACATTCGCCCATATAGGGAGGTGGGATGGTCAGGTGTCCATCAACATTCGGCCATAGAGGGAGATGGGATGGTCAGGGGTCCACCAACATTCGCCCATATAGGGAGGTGGGATGGTCAGGTGTCCATCAACATTCGGCCATAGAGGGAGATGGGATGGTCAGGGGTCCACCAACATTCGCCCATATAGGGAGGTGGGATGGTCAGGTGTCCATCAACATTCGGCCATAGAGGGAGATGGGATGGTCAGGGGTCCACCAACATTCGCCCATATAGGGAGGTGGGATGGTCAGGTGTCCATCAACATTCGGCCATAGAGGGAGATGGGATGGTCAGGGGTCCACCAACATTCGCCCATATAGGGAGGTGGGATGGTCAGGTGTCCATCAACATTCGGCCATAGAGGGAGATGGGATGGTCAGGGGTCCACCAACATTCGCCCATATAGGGAGGTGGGATGGTCAGGTGTCCATCAACATTCGGCCATAGAGGGAGATGGGATGGTCAGGGGTCCACCAACATTCGCCCATATAGGGAGGTGGGATGGTCAGGTGTCCATCAACATTCGGCCATAGAGGGAGATGGGATGGTCAGGGGTCCACCAACATTCGCCCATATAGGGAGGTGGGATGGTCAGGTGTCCATCAACATTCGGCCATAGAGGGAGATGGGATGGTCAGGGGTCCACCAACATTCGCCCATATAGGGAGGTGTGATGGTCGGGTGTCCACCAACATTCAGCCATATAGGGAGGTGTGATGGTTGACTGTGCGGACTAATAAAGTGATTTTCGGCGTCCCCGGACGCCCTCCGCAGATCAGATATGGATACTCACTCCGAGCCAAGCTGGCCCAATGTATCATTCCACTTGATGGACGCCATCAGCGATTGCTACAATGTCGCCAGTTCTTTGTGAATTTGCCGGTGAACTTTCTTGCCGCAGAAGCTGATGGATACAGACGCCTTGCGCCATTTATATGAGAAGAAACTCAGCAATGCCGGACCGGATTCCCCAGGTCCCGGTGAATCTGCCTTCTCTGGGAATGATCCGGGGCTCCTTTTCCCTGAGTGCGTTCTGATACTCAGTGTTAAGTCATGAAGGGGGAGGG
>NW_017309557.1:36981-57344 GCF_000935625.1 Nanorana parkeri
GGGGGGATAGGGATCGAGACTTTGCTAAATAGATGAACAGAGCCGAGCCGCCCTCAAATATGGGGGATTGCGGCAGCACTAGGAGGCGGGGTTGTCTGTATTGGGTTCCTCAAAGAGTAGAGACGAATATGAAGACGTTGACACCCTTCCGCTTGCAGCTCGTTACCCCAACGCACGTTACATGAGTTCATTGTGAATGGCAACGCAGCTCCAACAGTAAGGAACTTCCATGCATTGTGGTGAGCTGTGTTGACACGTGTCCAGTTTTGGTATGCATTGGTGCGTTGCCAGTCCGTTCATTAGAATGGGCCACCTTCTTTCAACACACATCCACTGGAACCCCAAGGTCTGGGTGTGTTTGGATCCTCTTTGACCTTCTTTTATGAGATCCAGTCTGGACGCCTGTGATACTCCTCACACCCCTCAGCCGGGACAACGAGCCGTACGCGCCACTGCAGAGGCGCGCCGCGAGACTCCTCCCACTCTCGTACGGCGTCCGGCGGTGTCAATGCACAGGCGCGCCTCGAGACTCCGCCCACTCACCCGAGTAGTCGGCATAAAGCCGCGATCCAACGTTTGATCGGCGTCCCACTATTGTTGAAGCAGGACGCTGATCAAACCAACAGCCCTGCTGCTCCAGGATCCACCACTTAAAGGAAATTGCTGCGGACGTCCCTCCATACCTGCCATAACCACAAAACAGCAAGTATTGCTACCATTGCCATAGGGCTATGGTAGGGAGATCTCCACAGCAGTTCCTACATGCAAAATCAGCTGTATGCCTTTCTGCAATTTAGACCTATTGCCTCACTATATGCCTATACAACTGCTTGCATTACTGCCATTTAAACCATATGCCTACTGAACTGTCTGATTCACTGCTACTTAACCCAAACGCATAGTTATACGCCAAATCAACTGTATGCCATAATGCACCTTAAAACCTGTCGCATAACTAAACGCCTACTGAACTGTCTGATTGCTACACCTTAAACCTATCGCATAGCTACACGCCTGTTTATACTGTCTGCCTTGTTACAGGTGAACATCAATTATCTCTGGGCTCAAGTTAGTTGCTAAACTGACCCAGAGGACTACCCACCTGCTTTAACCCGGGAGATCTACGGTACCGAGGAGACGCAGGCTTAGGTGTCCTGAACGGGGTATGATGTGAAGCAGCTCTCTCCAAGCCTTATCAATATCCTGGGCATCGGAGGTAGAGCTGCGATCTGATACCGTTCCCTCTAAAAGCAAAGCCAATTCCACAGCTGCGGTCCAAGGACCTTGTTAACCCCTGGGGGTGTATTACAACGCCGAGTACTACAAGACACTACATTTGTACTTCTATTATCTTCTGGTACGGGGACCATCGATCTGCCGTTGATGTTCAGGCCCACCAACCAGTCTTGGAGTTGCCCCTTGGGTTGTGATGTCATGATACCACCACTTGAAGTCTTTAGGGCTCTGTGAGGACCCCAACAATGGACTGGTCCTGCAGCCAAAAGTCACCCATGAGCAACATGGGCACCTGAAGAAGGACCTTCCTACACCGTAGACCTGAAGAAGGAAGACCTGGCTTGTCACATGACCATGGATTTAGGTAAGGATTGGCTAGACTTAGGGTTAGAGTGAAAGTAGAGTGAAGAAAGGTTAGGATTAGTGATGGGCCTGGTTAGAACCCACTTCACCTGAGTTCCCCCAAGCCAACTCAAATCTATGACTACCACCCCCCTTCCTACAGGCTCACTCAGTTGTGGAGGGGCATGTTCCCCACCCCTCAACTTTACGTCACCAAGGGGCAGGGAACTGTGTTCTGGTCCTCTTCCGAGATCCAGTACACCGAGTACTACAAGACACCATTTTCTATTATCTTCTGGTAGTGGGGACCGGTGGATGTTCAGGTCCACCAACCAGTCTTGTTGTTGACCCTGCCGCAAATGCCACCACTGATCGGGTCGGGAGGGGGAGTGGTGGTCACTGTTTTGGTATAACTCATCAGATCTGGGTTCCCACCAAGGCCTCCTCCTCCCAACAAGACCATCTCTAGTTAGGACCAGTATTAAAGTGGAACCAGACCCACCATTTTAATGGTCTCCCATACCAGGTACTTTTTAAGGCATGTCCATTGTCAAGCTTGCCAATGAGCTTATGTCAGCTCTCAGCTGAACTTTCAAGCCCTCAAATGGCTGGTGTCATAGCTGATCACATGTGCTGGCACCATGGCAACTGCAATCCATAGAACCTAACCCTGGAGGCCAAGATGGCACCTTCCCAGGAATAAAAAGGGTTATGGTTAGTGGGTTCCGATTACGGTTATAATGAATGCTATTCTATGAAGCTCTACTCTGAGCCCATACTGGTGTGATGACTCATCTCTAAGGGGCGGGTCCATGACACCCTGGGCTCACAGGAAGTCGCTTCTATAAGTCTCCGGTGGTGGGACTGGTATTTCCAGTCCTCTTTGATAGACGCGCTCCCTCTTCCCAAGACGGCCAAAGCCGCAGCTCAGCGAAAAGTCCTAATGGCTCGGCTGTGTTAATTGTCTGAAATCCGCGCACCTGTACCGCGGAATTACTGCGGCGTGTTTTTCATTTGAAACAGTTGAGTGAGTCTCCTTTCTCCACTTCCTCCCTAATTAGTCTTTTTCCACCTCCGCAGATCATTGCTGAATAACTTTCTGTTTGATCTCACAATTAATGAGCAGGCAGCCCCGACAATTAGTCCGCGGCTACATTTGATGGAATTAATGAGAGGTCCGTGCTCTCACCAAAGTAACAGATGTAGCCCCGGCGCTGGTGCGCTGATCTGGAACCCTCGCACAAAACCCGTCTGCCACTGGAAGATGGCGTCTGAAAAAGATATATACGGGAGGAATGCGTCCCTCACACCTGTCAGCTCCCATAAAGGCGTCCAAACCTGAAGGCCTTGTCACCGCTGATTAGCCTTAAAGTGCTAATTGTCCAACGGCACAAAGTAGAAGAAAAAAAAAGAAAAACATCTGACTGTCGGTTAATGAATCGCAACACATTCGCGGGGTTGTTCAGGTCTGGTGGGTAATTGCTTATAGGTGCCTTTGGACCCGTTCCCGAGATCCTTCCTCTGTGCTTGTTGGAAGAAGGGATGAGTGAGACTGAGAGATTGCTTTGGTCACAATTTAGGGACAAATAAAGAAATTTTGTCAAAATTTTGTCAAAATTGGCCATTTGTTACCATGTCAGCAGCAGCACCTACTGGGTGATCAGGGGCGTTGTTACAGAAATGAGTTCTTATAGCCCAAGTTTGGCCAAAATCAACCCCACCACTTCAATCCCTAACACCCGTTCCCCTTTACTCTACTTACCTGAGTTTGCAGTCATGTGACACGTCTTCTGGTGGTGCAAAGAGAAGGAGAAGGATCCGAACACAAATATCCACATGTTTTATTTATATCTCTTTATGATTGCATTGAAGATCACACATACCAACCCAAACCCATAAAAACCACCAAAAACCAACAATAAAGCCTCCCCCGTCCACCACCACCATGTTATATACCAATATTATAAAATCAAGTGAGGAAATCCCGAGGGGGACAACTCACCCCTTTAGACCTCGGCCTAAGATCTAGATGTGCCACTCTATAATATAATGAAGAGTATGGACAATCCCTATAGAAGTATCTTAATCTCAGATGTCAAGCAACCCCCTTGCCAAATATGAGTTATGGCAAAGCGTAGACCATGGACCATGGAAGAATACGAGATAAGAGTCATAGAAGAAGGTCTTCTGAGAAAGGTGGTGGAACCAAAGTCATCAGAATATAGGAAGCATCATGCAATGAGTATACCTGTGTGGACGAGAAGGCCTAGACCATGCGCCATGCTTCCTAGGGCAGCTACTTGTGTCCGGATCCTCTTTTACTTCCTTCGGTGAATTTTGGTTCCACCCTACACACCCGGGACTACAATACACATCTCTTGCTTTTTTCCCTTCTGGTAGGGGAGAGCGACGATCTTCTGATGCAGTTTAGGTCTACAAACCTACAGTCGAAGTCTACCGTCTTGTCACTGCCCCAATTCTGCCACTCAAAGTCTTTAGGGCCCTGTGAGGACCCCAATGATAGTACAGCTAAAAGTCAACCAGGATGGACACGGGCCCCATGAAGAAGGAGATTCCTACACCATAGACCTGGAGATAGAGGACCCGGTGTGTCACATGACCATGGATCACTAGACTTAGGGTTAGAATTAGCATTAAAGTGAAAGTTAGAGTCAGGGTAAGCATTAGAGGTAGGTTAGGGTTAGGATTAGAATAGGGGTTAGAATAGGGGTTAGCATTAGGATAGCGGTTAGGGTTAGAATAGGGGTTAGGATTAGCATAGGGGTTAGGGTTAGAATAGGGGTTAGGGTTAGAATAGGGGTTAGGGTTAGAATAAGGGTTAGGATTAGAATAGGGGTTAGGATTAGAATAGGGGTTAGGGTTAGGATTAAAATAGGGGTTAGGGTTAGAATAGGGGTTAGGGTTCGGATTAGAATAGGGGTTAGGGTTAGGATAGGGGTTAGGAGTTTGGGGTAGAATAGGGGTTAGGGTTAGAATAGGGGTTAGGATTAGAATAGGGGTTAGGGTTAGAATAGGGGTTAGGGTTAGAATAGGGGTTAGGATTAGAATAGGGGTTAGGGTTAGAATAGGGGTTAGGGTTCGGGGTAGAATAGGGGTTAGGGTTCGGATTAGGATAGGGGGTAGGGTTAGAATAGGGGTTAGGGTTAGAATAGGGGTTAGGGTTAGAATAGGGGTTAGGGTTAGAATAGGGGTTAGGGTTCGGCTTAGAATAGGGGTTAGGGTTAGGATTAGAATAGGGGTCCGGGGTAGAATAGGGGTTAGGGTTAGAATAGGGGTTAGGGTTAGAATAGGGGTTAGGGTTAGAATAGGGGTTAGGGTTAGAATAGGGGTTAGGGTTAGAATAGGGGTTAGGATTAGAATAGGGGTTAGGATTAGAATAGGGGTTAGGGTTAGGATTAAAATAGGGGTTAGGGTTAGAATAGGGGTTAGGGTTAGAATAGGGGTCAGGGTTAGACTAGGGGTTAGGATTAGAATAGGGGTTAGGATTAAAATAGGGGTTAGGATTAGAATAGGGGTTTGAATAGGGGTTAGGATTAGGATTAGAATAGGGGTTAGGGTTAGAATAGGGGTTAGGATTAGAATAGGGGTTAGGGTTAGAATAGGGGTTAGGGTTCAGGGTAGAATAGGGGTTAGGGTTAGAATAGGGGTTAGGGTTTGGGGTAGAATAGGGGTTAGGGTTCGGATTAGAATAGGGGTTAGGGTTAGGATTAGAATAGGGGTCCGGGGTAGAATAGGGGTTAGGGTTTGGGGTAGAATAGGGGTTAGGGTTCGGATTAGAATAGGGGTTAGGGTTAGGATTAGAATAGGGGTCCGGGGTAGAATAGGGGTTAGGATTAGAATAGGGGTTAGGGTTAGAATAGGGGTTAGGGTTCGGGGTAGAATAGGGGTTAGGGTTCGGATTAGAATAGGGGTTAGGATTAGAATAGGGGTTCGGGTTAGAATAGGGGCTAGGATTAGAATAGGGGTTAGGATTAGAATAGGGGTCCGGGGTAGAATAGGGGTTAGGGTTATGATAGGGGTTAGGGTTCAGATTAGAATAGGGGTTAGGGTTATGATAGGGGTTAGGGTTGATGATAGAGTTGGGGTTCTCATTAGGGTTAGGCTTGTACTGACATGTAGTCGCCATCCTAGTCCATGCCAGTGAGATGACACACCTCTAAGGGGTGACTCCACGCTGGGCTCACAAGCAGTACGTTATATGACCCTGGACCTCCTCCCGGTGGAGGACTGAGCTGAGAGTGTTTGGGACAGAGCCGGAGAGAGGGGCGAGCATTGCTGTTAGAGCTGCATTTCTACTTGTGACTCTGCTGGGCCATTGAACTTTGATTATTGGAATGTTCCGGAGTGGAGCTTCGATCACAATGAATTCTCTCGGTGAGGGTCGGTAACAGCTTGCTGCCATCGGCTCGGTGTGGACAGGTCCTCTTTAACCTTTTAAACGATCCGGATTAGAATCCTCTAATGTGCCTCGGCTGGCTTTTGCCGGGTTAGTTCTGCTTGATCCCAGGCAACCTGAGCTGCACCCAAATCCCCTATAAGCCCTAAAGAGTGACGGATCAATACACTGGCGGCCTTTTGTGCTCTTGTATTGCATTAAGTGTTTCCCGCAAGTTTTACGGGGGGGGGGGGGCCCCTGCCTGCACCAAGAGGGAAATGCAGGCCGCCATTGCTGATTTCTTCTTCTGAAAGTGCTAGTTTCCTGGCTTCCTGAGTCACCGACCTGGAACAAGAGAGGGACCTTTACGTGCACCCCTCTGATAATGTCCAACATATGCCCAGGCCCATCCACTGTCAGATGAGGGGTGTGGGGAAGAGGGGCATGCGTATGCGAATACCGACTGGGAGAAAATGGTTGCCAGTGTATAGGAGAACTCCGAGCATGCCCCTCGCACCCCAACACGGGTGCTTCTCCATAGGTCAGTAGGGTGTTCATATTGCATTGTGGGGTTCATGGGGGGAAGGAGCGCTTGGCCACCAATGAAGGCAAAAATTGGTATGTATGTGAAACACGTCCTAGGTTCACGGGCTGCAACTGGAGACACAGATATGTACGGGCACCATAGTAACAATGATGTACACAACATGGCCAAAAGTTGGTGGTCACCTGACCACCACACCTGTATGAGCTTGTTGGACATCCCGTTCCCAAACCATGGCCATTAATATGGAGCTGGTTCCCCTTTCTTGGCTATACCATCCTCCACTCCTCTGGGAAGGCTTGGCACAAGATTTTGGAGGATGTCCCATTGTGGGAATTTGTCCCATTTGTGAGGTCGGGTACTGATGTAGGGTGAGAAGACCTGGAAGACCTGACTAACACTTGAGTTCCTCCACACCAAACTCTGACCTCAACCCAACTGATCACCTTTGGGATGAATTGGAACGCCGACTGTGAGCCCGGATCTTCTCATCCAGCAACCACGTCTGTATGGAGCCCCCCCTCCCCCCATGTCTTTATGAAGCTGGCTGTGTACACCGGGGACAGTCATGGGGGGGACAGAAAAGGGTCTTCACCAAACTGTGACCACAAGGCTGGAAGAGCCCAATTGTCTACAATGTCTTTGTATGATGGAGGACCACCAGAACCTTCACTGGAAACGCCTGAACCACATCATATGGAGGGGGGTCCATGTACTTTTGGCCATACAGGAAGGTGTGATGGTCAGGTGTCCACCAACATTCGGCCATATGGGGAGGTGTGATGGTCAGGTGTCCACCAACATTCGGCCATATAGGGAGGTGTGATGGTCGGGTGTCCACCAACATTCGGCCATATAGGGAGGTGTGATGGTCGGGTGTCCACCAACCACCAACATTCGGCCATATAGGGAGATGTGATGGTCAAGTGTCCACCAACATTCGGCCATACAGGGAGGTGTGATAGTCAGGTGTCCACCAACATTTGGCCATACAGGGAGGTGTGATGGTCAGGTGTCCACCAACATTCGGTCATACAGAGAGATGTGATGGTCAGGTGTCCACCAACATTCGGTCATACAGAGAGATGTGATGGTCAGGTGTCCACCAACATTCGGTCATACAGAGAGATGTGATGGTCAGGTGTCCACCAACATTCGGTCATACAGAGAGATGTGATGGTCAGGTGTCCACCAACATTCGGTCATACAGAGAGATGTGATGGTCAGGTGTCCACCAACATTCGGTCATACAGAGAGATGTGATGGTCAGGTGTCCACCAACATTCGGTCATACAGAGAGATGTGATGGTCAGGTGTCCACCAACATTCGGTCATACAGAGAGATGTGATGGTCAGGTGTCCACCAACATTCGGTCATACAGAGAGATGTGATGGTCAGGTGTCCACCAACATTCGGTCATACAGAGAGATGTGATGGTCAGGTGTCCACCAACATTCGGTCATACAGAGAGATGTGATGGTCAGGTGTCCACCAACATTCGGTCATACAGAGAGATGTGATGGTCAGGTGTCCACCAACATTCGGTCATACAGAGAGATGTGATGGTCAGGTGTCCACCAACATTCGGTCATACAGAGAGATGTGATGGTCAGGTGTCCACCAACATTCGGTCATACAGAGAGATGTGATGGTCAGGTGTCCACCAACATTCGGTCATACAGAGAGATGTGATGGTCAGGTGTCCACCAACATTCGGTCATACAGAGAGATGTGATGGTCAGGTGTCCACCAACATTCGGTCATACAGAGAGATGTGATGGTCAGGTGTCCACCAACATTCGGTCATACAGAGAGATGTGATGGTCAGGTGTCCACCAACATTCGGTCATACAGAGAGATGTGATGGTCAGGTGTCCACCAACATTCGGTCATACAGAGAGATGTGATGGTCAGGTGTCCACCAACATTCGGTCATACAGAGAGATGTGATGGTCAGGTGTCCACCAACATTCGGTCATACAGAGAGATGTGATGGTCAGGTGTCCACCAACATTCGGTCATACAGAGAGATGTGATGGTCAGGTGTCCACCAACATTCGGTCATACAGAGAGATGTGATGGTCAGGTGTCCACCAACATTCGGTCATACAGAGAGATGTGATGGTCAGGTGTCCACCAACATTCGGTCATACAGAGAGATGTGATGGTCAGGTGTCCACCAACATTCGGTCATACAGAGAGATGTGATGGTCAGGTGTCCACCAACATTCGGTCATACAGAGAGATGTGATGGTCAGGTGTCCACCAACATTCGGTCATACAGAGAGATGTGATGGTCAGGTGTCCACCAACATTCGGTCATACAGAGAGATGTGATGGTCAGGTGTCCACCAACATTCGGTCATACAGAGAGATGTGATGGTCAGGTGTCCACCAACATTCGGTCATACAGAGAGATGTGATGGTCAGGTGTCCACCAACATTCGGTCATACAGAGAGATGTGATGGTCAGGTGTCCACCAACATTCGGTCATACAGAGAGATGTGATGGTCAGGTGTCCACCAACATTCGGTCATACAGAGAGATGTGATGGTCAGGTGTCCACCAACATTCGGTCATACAGAGAGATGTGATGGTCAGGTGTCCACCAACATTCGGTCATACAGAGAGATGTGATGGTCAGGTGTCCACCAACATTCGGTCATACAGAGAGATGTGATGGTCAGGTGTCCACCAACATTCGGTCATACAGAGAGATGTGATGGTCAGGTGTCCACCAACATTCGGTCATACAGAGAGATGTGATGGTCAGGTGTCCACCAACATTCGGTCATACAGAGAGATGTGATGGTCAGGTGTCCACCAACATTCGGTCATACAGAGAGATGTGATGGTCAGGTGTCCACCAACATTCGGTCATACAGAGAGATGTGATGGTCAGGTGTCCACCAACATTCGGTCATACAGAGAGATGTGATGGTCAGGTGTCCACCAACATTCGGTCATACAGAGAGATGTGATGGTCAGGTGTCCACCAACATTCGGTCATACAGAGAGATGTGATGGTCAGGTGTCCACCAACATTCGGTCATACAGAGAGATGTGATGGTCAGGTGTCCACCAACATTCGGTCATACAGAGAGATGTGATGGTCAGGTGTCCACCAACATTCGGTCATACAGAGAGATGTGATGGTCAGGTGTCCACCAACATTCGGTCATACAGAGAGATGTGATGGTCAGGTGTCCACCAACATTCGGTCATACAGAGAGATGTGATGGTCAGGTGTCCACCAACATTCGGTCATACAGAGAGATGTGATGGTCAGGTGTCCACCAACATTCGGTCATACAGAGAGATGTGATGGTCAGGTGTCCACCAACATTCGGTCATACAGAGAGATGTGATGGTCAGGTGTCCACCAACATTCGGTCATACAGAGAGATGTGATGGTCAGGTGTCCACCAACATTCGGTCATACAGAGAGATGTGATGGTCAGGTGTCCACCAACATTCGGTCATACAGAGAGATGTGATGGTCAGGTGTCCACCAACATTCGGTCATACAGAGAGATGTGATGGTCAGGTGTCCACCAACATTCGGTCATACAGAGAGATGTGATGGTCAGGTGTCCACCAACATTCGGTCATACAGAGAGATGTGATGGTCAGGTGTCCACCAACATTCGGTCATACAGAGAGATGTGATGGTCAGGTGTCCACCAACATTCGGTCATACAGAGAGATGTGATGGTCAGGTGTCCACCAACATTCGGTCATACAGAGAGATGTGATGGTCAGGTGTCCACCAACATTCGGTCATACAGAGAGATGTGATGGTCAGGTGTCCACCAACATTCGGTCATACAGAGAGATGTGATGGTCAGGTGTCCACCAACATTCGGTCATACAGAGAGATGTGATGGTCAGGTGTCCACCAACATTCGGTCATACAGAGAGATGTGATGGTCAGGTGTCCACCAACATTCGGTCATACAGAGAGATGTGATGGTCAGGTGTCCACCAACATTCGGTCATACAGAGAGATGTGATGGTCAGGTGTCCACCAACATTCGGTCATACAGAGAGATGTGATGGTCAGGTGTCCACCAACATTCGGTCATACAGAGAGATGTGATGGTCAGGTGTCCACCAACATTCGGTCATACAGAGAGATGTGATGGTCAGGTGTCCACCAACATTCGGTCATATGGGGAGGTGTGATGGTCAGGTGTCCACCAACATTCGGCCATATGGGAGGTGTGATGGTCTGGTGTCCACCAACATTCGGCCATACAGGAAGGTGTGATGGTCCACGCACCGTTGCTCATATACTGTATGGAATATTCTGTGGTGACAGGTTCTCTTTAATAAGGAAGATGTGCGATGCCTTGCTGTGTGACGCGGCGCCTCTCTCTCTCTGCATGGCCGAGCTGAGTCACATCATAAACGGATGAAGAGATTTGCAGGGTTTTCAGTTAAGGGGATTTGGAAGACTAATGAGGGCGACACAAACCGTTCTGTGTGGCGAGGTGTAAATGGGGAGATAATGGCGGCATTAGGACGCATTCCTCAGCGCTCAGAAGACATAAACCCTCTAATATCGCTCGTGTTTACTCACACAGCCCAATCCACTTTTCTCCAACACCGAGCTCCAGGCAAACAGCCAAATCCCCAACCGACCAATCAGAAACCCTATACCATTGTGTGTTCTGCTCAGCCAGTCTTGTGATCCAGCAACCCATGCCAGACAGACCTCAACCTTCTCTACTGCAGGTAAAGGATATGTAAAGGCAAATGTTTCCCTCTTCCATTTTGGATGGAGAAGGGAATTGTTACCCCCCTCTTGATACCCAATGATGCCATTAGTATCGGGAAACCTTTACACGCACATGAACTTTAATGGCCCCCCAGTCTTAGTCCGTAGGGTTCAGTATTGGGTTGGCTCCGCCCTCTAATGGCCCCCCAGTCTTAGTCCGTAGGTTCTGGACCCCAGAACATGTGTCCCTAGTAGAGCCTGGACCCCAGAACACATGTCCTTAGTAGAACCTGGACCCCAGTGGACACGTATCCCTAGTAGAACAAAAAAATTGCCACGATAAGACTACAAATTAGGCGCGTTTTCGGGGTCCGCGGCGCATCCGAGGGTTTTTATCTGATACAAATGCCATTCTGTCTGAGATAATTGCAGAGCGAGCGGCTCCATTCCCCGCGCCGAATAATATGAGATGTTACAGACACAAAGCAAATTACAGAGGATTAGTGTGACCATGACAAACTACCGATCCCATCAACCTGTCACTATAGAGCCACGGGGGCCCCCATGGTTGCATGTAGACCTTCATAACCTGTTGAATGGTCCCTCAGACCCCAGCCGTCAGTAGAAGACGTGGCGGCATACCTCATCCCGCCGGGCGAACGTCCCCTCATCTCTCTCTCTGCCGGCGTCCATCACCGAGAGTCAATCAGATGGCCGCGCATGCGCGATAATGTCGTCGGGCACGCGCGACGTCACGCACACCTGCGATGACGACACAGCGGGGTCACCCGATCTAGAGACCGGGTGACACCCGGGCCCCGGGACGCCCCTGGCTGTAATGACTCTCTAACATGTCCACAGTCTCTGACCATCTTCTGATCACTGGGGGAGGGGAGACTGAGGAAACGCTTCCTCCTGACTGCAGCAGACTGATCACTGGGGGAGGGGGAGACTGAGGAAATGATTCCTCCTGCCTGCAGAGACTGATCACTGGGGGGAGGGGAGACTGAGGAAACGCTTCCTCCTGCCTGCAGCAGACTGGGGGAGGGGTAGACTGAGGAAATGCTTCCTCCTGCCTGCAGCAGACTGATCACTGGGGGGAGGGGAGACTGAGGAAATGCTTCCTCCTGCCTGCAGCAGACTGATCACTGGGGGAGGGGAGACTGAGGAAATGTTTCCTCCTGCCTGCAGCAGTCTGATCACTGGGGGAGGGGAGACTGAGGAAACGCTTCCTCCTGCCTGCAACAGACTGGTCACTGGGGGAGGGGAGACTGAGGAAATGCTTCCTCCTGCCTGCAACATGATGACTGATGACATCATCTCAGCCTACCTAACTCTAGCTCATGATTGGTGCCCTTGCTGTGCGTTGTGACGTCAGGACATGGAGACCGGGAGAGTCCATGAAGGATCCACCTGAAGGTCTCATAGGTCCCTCAGCGCAGACACGAGAGTTGGCGTATGCGCGGGTCGTCGGACATTGGCCGGTCCCGGCTCGGGCAGTCGATCGTCCAGCGTGCGCCATTCTCCTCCGCTGAGTCCAGGATCCCCCGTCATTGAGTCCAGGAGGCTGAGCGAGGCCGACATTCCCGAGACTCGTGTCCTGGGGGCCTGCGAGAGAAGCCGCAGATGGGAGGAGGAAGAGTCTCAGGGCAGATCGCTCAGCCATGTTGTTGGATCAACAGGAGATAATCTTATTACTGCCCGGGAGAGAATTCCTCTTCTAGCCGTAGGCAGCCATTGATCGGCTTCCATTTTGCTGCTGATCCTTGGCTTCCATACCCCTCTGCCCCCCCCCCCCCAGGGCTGCCGTCCTCCTAATCTCATCTGCCTCTCGTTAACCCTTCCATGGCCCCGTGAAGAAACCAACACAAGAGGCGACGATGGCTCATCAAAGACCAACTCCGGCCAACACGAGTCTCCTCGTCTCCATAGAGGAGATAGGTCTTCTCTTCCTGATCTAAGCGCCGCTGTTCTATCCAATTCTCCAACTCGTCGAGAACTCCAACTCCCGTCAGTGCGCCCGAGTGAGGTATCAAGCTCGGCAATCTGCGGCAGTGCGCCCGATGCCACAAGCACCGGCGGGGGGTTGGAGAACACGATGACCATTTAGGAGCCGCGCGGGCGCACCTACGGCAACGAGGATTGCCGGAGCACTGGCGCCATCTCGGCGAAATCTACAACCGACGTCACGAGTTGGAGATCTGGACGAGTTGGCCACCTCGACAGAACACCGTCACCTGGACAGGAAGTGAGAGGAAACCTCAGATGGTCATCATGTCCTGTCAGAGGATCCAAGTCTTCCTCACTCCTTGCTTTTATTGAGTTCCGAGGGGCGTGTCCGGGTTTGGCGGTTGCCAGGGGAACGGTACTTGCCGGACTGCATTGACCTCTTTGGGGGACCGGAGACCCCCAAAGCCAGAGAGACGAGTGCCAAAGAGTCCCTACAAGCAGGTGGAGATCTCGGCCCCATGCTCCCCGTCCTCCCCCGCCAACAGGAAGTTATATCTTTATTATACTTATCTTCTGGCTGGTCACATGGCACACCGGGCCCACTTCCTTCATCTTCTCCTGGAAGTGGACGGTCGATGGAAGTGGATTAATATAGGCGGAGCCCAACCAGAGAGGTGGGAACCCCCCGGGATTGCCTCAGAAGGAATGAGACCTCTAAATGCGGGCAGGAAGAGACCCCATGTCTCCTCACTCCATTCTTCAAGGGATAGAAGAAGTCAGCCCACCAGGCTCCTCCTACAGCCGAAATACCATTTCAGGTGGACTGGTCCTTCAAGTATCAGATTGTAGGTGACGGGAATTGTTCTTCTTCCTGCCTGTCTCCTGCAGGCTCCATGGCGGTCAGCCTTCGCCTCATCGTCGTGCAAATCCCGCGTTTGCTCCCCGCTCTGAGGGACCGACGTACGGCTGGCGGTGAGAAACGATCTGGAAGACGAGCCAAAAACACCTTCAGATCAGGAGAAACGTCTGACTCACCTCGAGGGGGATATCGGGCCAACGGTCCATTAGCTTGTCCTGGCGTTGAGTTTTACAGCCGCCATTAAAGCCCCGGGTTCACCGGCGTCGTCATGCCGGATGGGGCCCGAGGCTGACATATAGCCAATCAGGCGTCCAGCCGGACAGAAAACACGCCGACGTTCAACTTTCCAGCAGGATTAATGGCAGCTGCCTGAGTCTGATTTAAAGGAGACCCGTCACCAACATGCAGCCGAAAGCACGGAAGGATCCGGAACTTTACAGGCTGACTTGCAGATTTTTTTCCGTGTGGAAGGCTAGAGAAATAGATGAAAAATGGACACTCGGGTGTATCTGGAGGTTGGTGGCTCGGCCTCACTCCCGGTGTATCTGAAGGTTGGTGGCTCTGCCTCACTCCTGGTGTATCTGAAGGTTGGTGGCTCGGCCTCACTCCTGGTGTATCTGGAGGTTGGTGGCTCGGCCTCACTCCCGGTGTATCTGAAGGTTGGTGGCTCTGCCTCACTCCTGGTGTATCTGAAGGTTGGTGGCTCGGCCTCACTCCTGGTGTATCTGGAGGTTGGTGGCTCGGCCTCACTCCCGGTGTATCTGAAGGTTGGTGGCTCTGCCTCACTCCTGGTGTATCTGAAGGTTGGTGGCTCGGCCTCACTCCTGGTGTATCTGGAGGTTGGTGGCTCGGCCTCACTCCCGGTGTATCTGAAGGTTGGTGGCTCTGCCTCACTCCTGGTGTATCTGAAGGTTGGTGGCTCGGCCTCACTCCTGGTGTATCTGGAGGTTGGTGGCTCGGCCTCACTCCCGGTGTATCTGAAGGTTGGTGGCTCTGCCTCACTCCTGGTGTATCTGAAGGTTGGTGGCTCGGCCTCACTCCTGGTGTATCTGGAGGTTGGTGGCTCGGCCTCACTCCCGGTGTATCTGAAGGTTGGTGGCTCTGCCTCACTCCTGGTGTATCTGAAGGTTGGTGGCTCGGCCTCACTCCTGGTGTATCTGGAGGTTGGTGGCTCGGCCTCACTCCCGGTGTATCTGAAGGTTGGTGGCTCTGCCTCACTCCTGGTGTATCTGAAGGTTGGTGGCTCGGCCTCACTCCTGGTGTATCTGGAGGTTGGTGGCTCGGCCTCACTCCCGGTGTATCTGAAGGTTGGTGGCTCTGCCTCACTCCTGGTGTATCTGAAGGTTGGTGGCTCGGCCTCACTCCTGGTGTATCTGGAGGTTGGTGGCTCGGCCTCACTCCCGGTGTATCTGAAGGTTGGTGGCTCTGCCTCACTCCTGGTGTATCTGAAGGTTGGTGGCTCGGCCTCACTCCTGGTGTATCTGGAGGTTGGTGGCTCGGCCTCACTCCCGGTGTATCTGAAGGTTGGTGGCTCTGCCTCACTCCTGGTGTATCTGAAGGTTGGTGGCTCGGCCTCACTCCTGGTGTATCTGGAGGTTGGTGGCTCGGCCTCACTCCCGGTGTATCTGAAGGTTGGTGGCTCTGCCTCACTCCTGGTGTATCTGAAGGTTGGTGGCTCGGCCTCACTCCTGGTGTATCTGGAGGTTGGTGGCTCGGCCTCACTCCCGGTGTATCTGAAGGTTGGTGGCTCTGTCTCAATCCCGGTGTATCTGAAAGTTGGTGGCTCGGCCTCACTCCCGGTGTATCTGAAGGTTGGTGGCTCTGCCTCACTCCCGGTATATCTGAAGGTTGGTGGCTCGGCCTCACTCCTGGTGTATTGGAAGGTTGGTGGCTCGGCCTCACTCCCGGTGTATCTGAAGGTTGGGGGCTCTGTCTCACTCCTGGTGTATCTGAAGGGTGGTGGCTCGGCCTCACTCCCGGTGTATCTGAAGGTTGGGGGCTCTGTCTCACTCCTGGTGTATCTGAAGGGTGGTGGCTCGGCCTCACTCCCGGTGTATCTGAAGGTTGGGGGCTCTGTCTCACTCCTGGTGTATCTGAAGGGTGGTGGCTCGGCCTCACTCCCGGTGTATCTGAAGGTTGGGGGCTCTGTCTCACTCCTGGTGTATCTGAAGGGTGGTGGCTCGGCCTCACTCCCGGTGTATCTGAAGGTTGGGGGCTCTGTCTCACTCCTGGTGTATCTGAAGGGTGGTGGCTCGGCCTCACTCCCGGTGTATCTGAAGGTTGGGGGCTCTGTCTCACTCCTGGTGTATCTGAAGGGTGGTGGCTCGGCCTCACTCCCGGTGTATCTGAAGGTTGGGGGCTCTGTCTCACTCCTGGTGTATCTGAAGGGTGGTGGCTCGGCCTCACTCCCGGTGTATCTGAAGGTTGGGGGCTCTGTCTCACTCCTGGTGTATCTGAAGGGTGGTGGCTCGGCCTCACTCCCGGTGTATCTGAAGGTTGGGGGCTCTGTCTCACTCCTGGTGTATCTGAAGGGTGGTGGCTCGGCCTCACTCCCGGTGTATCTGAAGGTTGGGGGCTCTGTCTCACTCCTGGTGTATCTGAAGGGTGGTGGCTCGGCCTCACTCCCGGTGTATCTGAAGGTTGGGGGCTCTGTCTCACTCCTGGTGTATCTGAAGGGTGGTGGCTCGGCCTCACTCCCGGTGTATCTGAAGGTTGGGGGCTCTGTCTCACTCCTGGTGTATCTGAAGGGTGGTGGCTCGGCCTCACTCCCGGTGTATCTGAAGGTTGGGGGCTCTGTCTCACTCCTGGTGTATCTGAAGGGTGGTGGCTCGGCCTCACTCCCGGTGTATCTGAAGGTTGGGGGCTCTGTCTCACTCCTGGTGTATCTGAAGGGTGGTGGCTCGGCCTCACTCCCGGTGTATCTGAAGGTTGGGGGCTCTGTCTCACTCCTGGTGTATCTGAAGGGTGGTGGCTCGGCCTCACTCCCGGTGTATCTGAAGGTTGGGGGCTCTGTCTCACTCCTGGTGTATCTGAAGGGTGGTGGCTCGGCCTCACTCCCGGTGTATCTGAAGGTTGGGGGCTCTGTCTCACTCCTGGTGTATCTGAAGGGTGGTGGCTCGGCCTCACTCCCGGTGTATCTGAAGGTTGGGGGCTCTGTCTCACTCCTGGTGTATCTGAAGGTTGGTGGCTCTGCCTCACTCCTGGTGTATCTGGAGGTTGGTGGCTCAGCCTCACTCCTGGTGTATCTGGAGGTTGGTAGCTCTGCCTCACTCCTGGTGTATCTGGAGGTTGGTGGCTCTGCCTCACTCCTGGTGTATCTGGAGGTTGGGGGCTCTGTCTCACTCCTGGTGTGTCTGGAGGTTGGTGGCTCGGCCTCACTCCTGGTGTATTGGAAGGTTGGTGGCTCTGCCTCACTCCCGGTGTATCTGAAGGTTGGTGGCTCTGCCTCACTCGTGGTGTCTCTGAAGGTTGGTGGCTCTGCCTCACTCCTGGTGTATCTGGAGGTTGGTGGCTCTGCCTCACTCCTGGTGTCTCTGAAGGTTGGTGGCTCTGCCTCACTCCTGGTGTATCTGAAGGTTGGGGGCTCTGCCTCACTCCCGGTGTATCTGAAGGTTGGTGGCTCTGCCTCACTCCTGGTGTATCTGGAGGTTGGTGGCTCTGCCTCACTCCTGGTATCTCTGAAGGTTGGTGGCTCTGCCTCACTCCTGGTGTCTCTGAAGGTTGGTGGCTGTTTATTAAATGAACTCAACACATGTCATGGATCTGCGTCCACTTGGAGACTGTATCTTGTATAATTATAGTTTGCGGAGCTCCACAACGCGGAACATTAGCAAAATACTAAGGGGTAAGGAGATAAGATTCAGGGTCCTGAGGGTGGTCCACTGCGGTGGAAAGAGACTTTGGTGTTCCTTATCACTTCCAAGAGGAGATGATGGTTGGCCAACAAGCAGCCCTGAAAACCTTTCCAAAGACTTCTGGCATGTGCCCATGGATGGCTCCAGCCCCTTCCTTATAAGTTACATTGCCGGGTTAGATGGGTATTATAGGTGATGGCAGGTTAAAGGAACCTAGGGAGGCCTGGGACCTCAAAGTTACATAGGTAGTCACGTGACGTCAGACAATAGTCCATCCATTTGAATCTGCGTTGAACAACCTACCATCATAACGACCAGTCCGTGACCAGTCCTAGCCCACCTCTAATGGTCCGCCGCCAAATTAGGTAAATCGGCACACCGTGTATCATCTTAAAACCAGATCTTGCTTTTCCTAACGAGCTCCGAGTGAGTGACACGTAAAGCCGACTCGATCGAATCAAACCCGTGGGAGCTTCTGACAAACTCATCTAGGGGTCGCGTGTTGACCTCTGAGATATCCTTACACCAATTTTCATGTTAGGCACGTTGACCGTTAAAGGCTCCGAGTGATGTCGGCTTTCACTCCTCAGTGCTTTCCCCCCATTGCTGTCACATGTGACCTAACAGGACACCTTCGTCCCCCATCAATGCCCATTGACAGGCAGCTGACACTTTCTTTGTCCAGAAAGGACCGGCCTCCCATAAGCGTTCGCTGACCCTGCAGCTTCCTCCCCTCGTCCCATTGTCCCGGTCCTGTCTTGATTCAACGCGGCGAAGAAGAAAACAGAAAGAGAGGAGCTTAGCGTTGTCACTAATCCGCAGTCCGGTGCCCATGCCGGGTCCTCTTAATGAAGCCACGTCTATTGAGACGACGAGATCATTTATCGGATACAGTTCACGCATGAGGACAAAGGGGACAGATCTTCTTCAACACTCTTCCTGTCACCTCCGGGCATGCGGCCCGTTCAATGGCGTTCAGCCAATTAGAGTCCGATTCTCTTTTCTATCAGATGTTGTAGATCTGGTTTTATTATAAGTCGTTATATTACATACACTAGATTGCCAAAAGTATTGGGGCCCCTCCCCCTCCAGGTCCTCCAATCCCCTCCGTGGCCCCCCGGTGTATAGGACGAGGCACCTCGGCGTGCAGACGCTTCTACAGACATCGGTGAGAGAACGGGTCGCTCTCAGGAGCTCGGTGACTACAAGCGTGGCGCCGTGATAGGTTGTCACCTGCGCGATAAGTCCGTCCGTGACATTTCCCGGCCACTAAATATTCCGCCGCGGTCGCCTGTTACTGGGATTATAACAAAGTGGAAGCAACCGGGAACAACAGCAACTCAGCCAGGAAGTGGTCGGCCACGTCACATGACAGAGCGGGGTCGGCGCACGCTGAGGCGCAGAAGTGCGCAGAAGTCGCCGACTGTCTGCAGAGCCAATAGCTACAGACCTCCAAACTCCATGCGGCCGTCAGATTGGCCCAACAACAGCGCGTAGAGAGCTCCATGGAATGGGGGCGGAGCAGCTGCATCCAAGCCGCACATCACCAAGTGCAATGCAAAGCGTGGGATGCCGCGGTGTAACGCACGCCGCCACTGGACTCTAGAGAAGAGGAGGCGTGGTCTCTGGAGTGACCAATCACGCTTCTCTGTCTGGCGATGGGCGTGTCCGGGTTTGGCGGTTGCCGGGGGAACGGTACTTGCCTGACTGCATTGTGCAGCAATTGGAGGTTTTGTAATGAAAATCTGTTGGCTGTGACGGTGTACAACCTCCATAGACTAAGGGTGGCCCTCCAATCCAACCAACATGGCGGAGCTTGGTCACCACCACAGGTGGATTTCTACTTCCTGCCCCCTAAGTGTCCTGAGCCCCCGGCCTCTATCACCGTCGTCTGCCCGGCCTTCGTATCACAAGTTAACTTTCCCACCAATGATATAATTATTCATTACGGGTCACCATTCCCATAACTCACACCGGAGGCAGTGGCGTCACAAGGGAGGTGCGGCCCGCACCCGGGTGACACCATTGGAGGGGTGACACCAAAATGACTCACAGTCATTTTGGTGTCACCTCCCTTTGAAAAGTCGGGCGCTTGGTCATGGACCGAACGCCCGACAGTATCAGGAGAGAGGAGGGGACAAGACTGGGGGCCCATTAGAGGGCGGAGCCAACCCAATACTGAACTCAATGTCTGCGGAGTCCTCCGAGCTCTGTGGGGTGCGCAGTGAAGACGCTCCCCCTCCTGCTCGGGCACTGAGGGAGGAGGTTCCCCGGGGGGTGCGCAGTGAAGACGGTCCCCCTCCTGCTCGGGCACTGAGGGAGGAGGTTCCCCGGGGGGGTGCGCAGTGAAGACGGTCCCCCTCCTGCTCTGGCACTGAGGGAGGAGGTTCCCCGGGGGGGTGCGCAGTGAAGACGGTCCCCCTCCTGCTCTGGCACTGAGGGAGGAGGTTCCCCGGGGGG
>NW_017309557.1:57915-59099 GCF_000935625.1 Nanorana parkeri
CCCCCGGTGTATAGGATGAGGCACCTCGGCGTGCAGACGCTTCTACAGACATCGGTGAGAGAACGGGTCGCTCTCAGGAGCTCGGTGACTACAAGCGTGGCGCCGTGATAGGTTGTCACCTGCGCGATAAGTCCGTCCGTGACATTTCCCGGCCACTAAATATTCCGCCGCGGTCGCCTGTTACTGGGATTATAACAAAGTGGAAGCAACCGGGAACAACAGCAACTCAGCCAGGAAGTGGTCGGCCACGTCACATGACAGAGCGGGGTCGGCGCACGCTGAGGCGCAGAAGTGCGCAGAAGTCGCCGACTGTCTGCAGAGCCAATAGCTACAGACCTCCAAACTCCATGCGGCCGTCAGATTGGCCCAACAACAGCGCGTAGAGAGCTCCATGGAATGGGGGCGGAGCAGCTGCATCCAAGCCGCACATCACCAAGTGCAATGCAAAGCGTGGGATGCCGCGGTGTAACGCACGCCGCCACTGGACTCTAGAGAAGAGGAGGCGTGGTCTCTGGAGTGACCAATCACGCTTCTCTGTCTGGCGATGGGCGTGTCCGGGTTTGGCGGTTGCCGGGGGAACGGTACTTGCCTGACTGCATTGTGCAGCAATTGGAGGTTTTGTAATGAAAATCTGTTGGCTGTGACGGTGTACAACCTCCATAGACTAAGGGTGGCCCTCCAATCCAACCAACATGGCGGAGCTTGGTCACCACCACAGGTGGATTTCTACTTCCTGCCCCCTAAGTGTCCTGAGCCCCCGGCCTCTATCACCGTCGTCTGCCCGGCCTTCGTATCACAAGTTAACTTTCCCACCAATGATATAATTATTCATTACGGGTCACCATTCCCATAACTCACACCGGAGGCAGTGGCGTCACAAGGGAGGTGCGGCCCGCACCCGGGTGACACCATTGGAGGGGTGACACCAAAATGACTCACAGTCATTTTGGTGTCACCTCCCTTTGAAAAGTCGGGCGCTTGGTCATGGACCGAACGCCCGACAGTATCAGGAGAGAGGAGGGGACACCTTATCCCGCCGGGTGACTGTCCCCTCCTCTCCCTGCCGGCGTCCATCACAAAGATGGCCGCCGGCAGGTATCAGAATACTGCCGCGCGTGCGCGATGACGTCTTGGCGGGGTGACACTCGGTTCCCGCTCCGGGTGTCCCCCAGCCTCGGGACGCC
>NW_017309558.1:0-387 GCF_000935625.1 Nanorana parkeri
TAATTGTCCAATTTGATGTTACGGCCTGTTGCAGGTGTAAAGTCTTTGTTCTTTTTTCTGCAGTCCAGGCTGGATGTGGTGTTATCTTTGTCAAAGAAAAATTCCTTGAGCCTCAATCTTCTAAAGAATTCTTCCAAGTACTGAGTATGTGGTCCAGTTTGGTGCTTGGACAAAATGTAAGCCCCTTGGATAGGACTGCTGTTTCCTGTATTGTGAGGTGATGATTTGAGAGGTTGACAATCTCAGTATTGTCTGAGCTGCTTTCACTGTGGTTGATCATTTCAGCTTGGATAGGGTCATAGGTAGTTACAGAGGATGAGGTGAAATTGGTTAATCTCGTTTTTGGTGTGCAAGGTTTGCCAGTTTCTTCTTTTTCTTAGTGATGAG
>NW_017309558.1:2246-29062 GCF_000935625.1 Nanorana parkeri
GGATGGGAAGGTGGTTTAACACCCCGGACTTCAAGTGGTTACGGAAAAATTACCAAACATAAAAAAACCATTTTCCCCTATATTAAATTATAAAACATGTATAATTTTTCGGTAAAATATAAAAGACGGGGTCACGTTGGGTACAAAGACACCAAAATATGTCAAGCCTTAAAATTGCAAGCGTGCGCGAAACCTAGAAAAACAACAATACCCGAAATTGGCTATAGGCGTCGCTTTAAAAGCTCATCAGTTTAGTGTTATCAGTGATTGATGGGCCTAGAATGATTGCTCACACTCCGATGTTTGCAGCGATATGCAACGCGTGTAGTGCAATTGTCGCTTTCGCGCATCTGACGCATATTCACGTTTATATGTGCGTAAACATGGGGGTGGGAGACTTAAAAATTTGGGGGGTTTGTTTTTCACCTTTTTTTATATGTGACTTTTATTGTTTTTAACTTTTTTTTATTACACTTAATGTCATTGCTATTACATGGGGGGATAACAATCCCCCTATATAATAGCAAAGACAGATTCTCTTTATGGAGACATTAGGGGTCTCTAGGACCCCTAATGTCACCTGGGGACCCCAAAAGAAGCTGATGAAACACACAGTAGTGTTTGCGTGTGTATGTGGGGGGGGACTTTAAAAAAAATGTTGGGTTATTTTACATTTTTTTATGCTTTATTTTTTTCATGCTTTCATTTTTTTAAAATCTTTTTTTTTATATACTTAACTTTATTACCATCACATGGGGGTGCTGAGAAACCCCTATGTGATAGCCAATTCACATGACAGGTCCTCTTTATGGAGACATCAGGGGTCTCTAAGACCCCTGTCACCTATGGAACCCCAGAGAAGCTGATGATGCACAGATCTGCTTCAGCAGCTTCTTTTTTTTTTTTAAATTCTTTATTTAAGAAGGCATTTTTCCGTATACAAAACGGGTTTTCCAAAGGGGTGTCCAAATATGTAGTACAGACATGTCATTACTTGCTCAAAATATACATCAATCATGGACAGGAAGGGAAAACATAACGGGTAAAACAAATATGTAACAATGGAAAAGTAGGTGTCGCGGCCTAGACTTTGATGATGGTATAGGGGCGTGAATGCGGGACCCCTACTGTCGGACCTCGTAGTATATAAGGATCCAGGGTAATTACCCGGTCAGGAGCGGGGGAGCCGAGGCCCACAGGAGGGTCAGGTCGCGGCACTACCACAGAGGTCTGTAGGGGGGTATGACAGCGGGTGAAATGGGGGAAAGGGTAGAGGGGTAGAAAAGAGGGGTTGTGAGGTCAGGAGGGGAACAAGGGGAGAGGGGTACCAGGGCGCTGGTTGGACAGGTGAAGCAGAGGGAGAGGATCAATAGGGGGGTTCAGTTTGGTGAGTCATGACCCAGAGTCCAGGCGCAGGGCATCATACTCTGGAGAGTGGAGAAACTCAATCCAGTAAAACCAGGTGCTTCAGCAGCTTCTGACCACCATCTGTAGCGAGAGAGTGACACTGAATGCAGGAAGTGATGTAATATGCATCACTTCCTGCATTCAGGGACCGAGAAGAGATCAAAGGGTGATTGTGTACTGAGCTCCCTTTGTTCCCCACTGACAGAGTCACCGCACCGGTCCCTGCTGCACCCGGCACACCTGATCTCGGGACCGGAGGCGACGTCCCGGGGGGGGGGGCACACACCTGCACCTAATACAAGCCATCGGCTCGATCGCTTGAATGTAAACAGAAATCGCTGGCTGTTCACATTTCTGACAGTTTCCCCACTCGTGTGCGCGTTGGGCGCCGCACACGATTTGGGGGAGGGGCAGGACGCCTAAAGATACCATCCTGCTCCTATAACGCTCCTATCCGGCTGTTTAGGAACGGCCAATGGACAGGAGGTGGTTAATTTTTTTAATGTTTATTTTACACTTAACTTTATTGCTATCACATAGGGGGATAACAACCCCCTATGTAATAGCAATTAGGACATGACAGGTCCTCTTTATGGAGATATCAGGGGTCTTTCAGGCCCCTATTGTCACCTAGGGACGCCAGTGAAGCAGCACTAGAATGTTCTGGTTTCACTTGAAGAAAAGGTGGCAACCCTATTCCAGGAGCATTTAGAATCTAGCTCCAAATGCACCTATGTAGTTTCATTGCTGCGTGCATGAGGCCTTAAAAAAAAACTATATACTGCAGGGCAGGGCTCAAAAATTCAAGTCCTGAGCTACTAGCCAGTCCTTAAGGCTGGGTTCACACCTGAGCGTATGTTATATGCTCCTTTTTTTCGTGTGTTTTCTAAACGTATTACCTAGCGTTTTTGTGTGTTTTTGACACCTGGTAAAGCGCATCGAACGCACGTTTTTTTATTGACTACAGAGGCGTCCAATGACAAAGACTTCATGTCTTTACGCAGGCATCCAATGAAAAAGACTTCCTGAGATGCACCATTTCCTTTTCCTGTTTCTTTGTGTAACAGACGAGAGTGTGTTGTTTGCAGTCTGTTAACATGGATCTCTACAAACGACGACGCACTGCAGCAATAGTTGCAGCAGTGCATATAATGCGTTTGAGGAGAAGGAGACTGAGCAGGCGAAGGTTCTGGTTCCATCCTGTCATCACGAACCGACAACAAAGAGGGCAGTTCTGGGCCATGTACAAAACCCTTTGTGCACATGAGGAGAAATTCTTTGCGTACACACGCATGTCCATAAACAGGTTAGTACATGTACAATGCTTATTGCTTATTGTTGTTGTGTCCCATATAATAGTAGCATCATAGATTTGATTGGGAAACAGATGGCATAGCAAGATAGAAAATAAAGCTAGGATCAAATCAGCCTGTCTTACATGTATGTATATATATGAGTAAAATGTATGTAAAAAACACAAAGCTGGTATTTTTCTGATTACATGGCCCATATGCTCTTTTAAAGCACCAGTTCATTGCTTAATTGCTAGTAGTGTTAACCCTCACCTTTTATATTTTACAGTTTTGATGAGCTACTGGGGTTGATGTCCATCCCGGCAGGACACATTTATGAGACAGCATTGCTCCAGTGGAAAGACTGATCATCACTTTGCGGTAAGTTCACTAACATCACTCCACACATAATCCTACGTATAATTCTAGAGCAATCAGACATTTTAACCAAGAAGCATCAAATGAGTTATATGTAACTGTATATGTATATGAGACTGTGTAATGTTCTGTGCTATGTGCTGTGACTGTATATATAATGCTCTGTGCCCTGTGCGTTGTGCTGTTGCATGTTGTGCCCTGTGCATTGTGCTGGTGCGGGTTGTGCCCTGTGTGTGTTTGTGTTATGCAGGGTGAGGTATGGCATGTGTGACCCTCCCACAACCATTGATATCTAAAACTCCTTACAAAAAAGTAAAACCTTTTAAAACTGTAACCAGACACACAAACTCATAGTTAAATAGTAAGAAAATATTATAATGATAAATATTGTAATATAAAGATTTCGATAACTTACACGACAAGTGCATTAAAAACAAGGGCATAAAATAGCAGCCAACGGGGAAGGCATTTTCCTCCTCAACCTGGTTAAACACACCGTATTTGGAGGACAAAATGAAAAAGGTGCCTAGAGTCACAGACAGAACTATGCAACTATTATTTCCAATTTTACAAATTTTGATAATGGGGGAGCGGAAAGTCAGGCTGGTGGAGGTGGTGCTATGTGCCAGGCTGGTGGAGGGATATACATATGGGGAATGTGGGCGTGGGTGCCATGTTTCTGGGTGTTGTTGATAGAGCATGGGTGTTTGTGGGTAGGTTTGTGAAGTGTGTGTGTGCATGGGTGTGGCATGTTGAGGTGGATGTGGTATAGGGGCAGTAGGTTGTTGTGAGGAGCCATCAGGGGGAATGAAGGAGTCAATGCATTTTGTTAAAGCATCACGTAGTTCTGTCCGTCGACTAATAGGCACCTTTTTCATTTTGTCCTCCAAGCTGAGAAGGAAAAAGGCCTCACATGATAGCTTGGGGACGGGATGAGACATGGACTCAAGGAAATCGAGGAGCCTGTCCTCATCTTGTTCAGGCCTCTGCCTACAGGGCCTGCAAATGGTACGTCTATAGACAGGTGCCAGGGGTGGTTGGGCAGGCGGTGTTGGTGTCGGTGGTGGTGGTGTTGGATTAGGTGGTGGTGGACTCCTGTGGAGGGGCAGGGCTCAATCGCCTGTGTGGCAGTGTCCTCGTCCTCTTACTGCCTCAGAGTAGGCTCAAAGCTACTGTCGGTGCTGTCATTAGGAAAGAATACATTAGTATGTGCAATATATTAATCTCTATATGTTATGTAGAACAATATCCATGGCCCTCATAAACATATGTATGAGAAATGAAAGCTGTTCAGCATGAATATATCTGGAGGGTGCACTGGCAGCCGCTCCACTCCGATGTTCCCTCTCCTTGCGTCTGTGTCGTATGAAGGCGTCCTTCAGGCTCTTCCATTTATTCTTTAGGATGGTGACTGTTGAAACAAAATTTAAACATGAACTAATTAAATATTGCTTTCATTTTTTTTATATCTTAGGTATTTAGCAAATGGACAGTCATTGGTCAGTCTGCACTATGCCTTCATGATCGGCAAATCGACAACAAGCAACATCATCCAAGAAACATGCTGTGCCATATGGGATGTCCTTCGTGATGTTGTCATGTCAAAACCCAACAAGGAGAAGTGGATGAAAACAGCGGAAATTTTTGCGAAAAAATGCAATTTTCCTAACTGTGTGGGAGCGCTAGACGGAAAGCATATCCATGTGATCAAACCGAGGCGGAGTGGCAGTTGTTTTTTTAATTATAAGATTATTTTCTGTAGTACTTTTTGCCGTAGCTGATGCTAACTACTGCTTCAGGTATATTGATGTGGGATCATATAGAAGCAGCTCTGACTCGGCGGTATTCGCCCATTCGGACTTTGGACAAAGGCTGCGTCAAAATGATTTAGACCCTCCGGGGAACACCATGCTGCCTGGTACCGGTGATCCTGCTATGCCTTTCGTCTTTGTAACCATCTTGGGTGAGCATCTTATGAGGCCCTACTCAAGCCGTGGACTGAATCTTAAGAAGAGGGTCTTTAATTATAGACTCACCCGAGCACTCAGGGTGGTGGAGTGTGCATTTGGCATCAAATAAATGGCGCTTTCTACACTCGCCAATGAACCTCAAATTGGAGAATGCCATCTCTGCAGTGAAGGCAGCTTGTGCCCTTCACAATTTTGTGGATTCCTATTTGAGGATTCATTAGTGCATTCCATGGAGAGTACTAATTGGAGCGACAGCCGTGGTACCACACATGGAGCCACCATTCGGGACCAGTTTGCTGCCTATTTTATGTCACCGTAGGGGGAGGTGTCCTGGCAATTGCAAGCAATCCAATCCTGATTATAAAAAATACTTTTACTCTCTCTTTTCTGTGTTTTATTAGAAGTTGATGTTTTTATGAATAAAGTTTATTTGTATATAACTAACTTCTGACCATTCTTTTTTTCATATGGACAGTTTGCACGTTGAAATGCACCACATACCCATTCTAACAACAAACACATTGTTAGCTGCTGATGGCATCTGGATTGTGCGTTCAGATTGCTCATTACATATGGGTGTAGTGTATACCATGAGGTCAACCAGTAGTTTTCTCAAGTCAGAAACATTAGGCAAAATTCAAGGTTGATCATCAACTCATGTGGAACTACAAATCACAGAATACACAAGTCAGGGTTTATGAACCTGCGGCATGCGATTGCTGTGTATATAGTCAAACACAACATACAGTTGGCAGACATGTACACACGTAGATGTATACAATGAACCAACAAATAACCTTACTATGGTAACACATGAACACTGCACACATGTCTCTTACCTTTTGCTTCTTTCACATTTTTACTCCAACTCTCCCAATCAGGCCATAACTTTTCTGCAATGCTTGCCCATGCACGCTGCCTGGTTCACCGGTCCTTGTATGCAGCATCCTGCATGTTATAGATGCAAGGGTTTTCATGCACCAGGCGTATGAACGCTTCTGTGTCGATCAGGCCACACACTGCAGATTCCTCCATCATGCTGCTGCTTCTAGGTCGGCCGAAAAGTGTGCCTGAAGTCCCCAGGGTGTGGTCTGTGTGCCGGTTGCCATGTGCAGAACGCGCGTTCATACGTGCGTTTTTGATGACGAAAACGCGCAAACGCCCATTTCAGTGCGTTCACGTTGAAGTCTATGGCCACAAACACGCTGAAATATGCACCAAAGAAACTCCTGTACTTTTTCCGGCATAGTGACGCGCTGTAATATGCCCAGGTGGGAACCATCCCCATAACAAATAATGGGATTCCAGTGTGTTTGAGTGTTTTACAGCGCGTCACTACGTGCTGTAAAACGCCCAGGTGTGAACCAGGCCTAAGAGTTACTCACCAATAGTTACCCCCACCTAACCCCTACCCTGCCCCGGCCTTAACCCCGCCCCTAAACACACCCTCTTAAATAATCTTAAAATAATTCTCATCTTATGATAGTTGCCACTTGTAAACCGGCAGATTAGGGATTCCTGCTGATGGAAAACGCAAGTTCCTGACACAGGAATCCATAATCATACCTGAAATATAGGTGTGAATGGGGCCTAATATACACACACACTAATACACAATAATGCACTTCTCAAAGTTACACCCATGCACAAATAAAATAATAGCAAGTTGGTGGGAAGGCTGCATGCTCTCTTCTTTGCTGACTGGTGGACAAGAGGCTGCACTGAGGCCGGTCTCTGTCTGTGGATTCAACTGAATATGGACTTAACCCTGCCTGTTCTGCTCCACTGCTGATGTGAGGCCTGCTGGGATCTGTTGTTCTACCCTTACTGGATGTACTCACACGGTGCCTTGTTACCTGTTGGATTACCTCTTGCTGCACCTCTGACCCCTGGACTACTAGCATTGTGACTCTGGACTTATTTCCTCCTTGGCGCGTTGCCTACCTTCTGGGTTGACCCTCCCCGTGGCCAGCAACCCCCCAGGGCCTAACCCAGACCTTTGTACTTTGCTTTGTATACCTGAATTCCCCAATAAACACCCCCACAAGCCGGGTTCTGTGTGATTTGCCTCGGTGTATTGTCTCTCTGCGCTCCTAGTTCGACACAACTCCCACCTTATAAACTCCTCCACGCACATAAAATAATAATATACTCACCCCTTTATAAACTCCCCATGCACATAAAATAATTATATACTCCCCCGTTTATAATCCCCCCACGCACAAAAAATAATAATACACCCCCCCCCTTATAAACCCTTCCAAACACATAAAATAATAATACACTCCCCCCTGCGAGCACCCTCACCTGTTCACATCTTTGCAGGGAGGAGGCACATCCCTGGTGATCTAGCAGTGATTAGTGAGGTCTGCTGCAGATCTCACTAATACATCCTTTTTCGGCCGGAGCTCAGAACTGTCAGAGCTTCGGCCGAAGGAAGCCGAAGCTCACAGGAGCAGCTCTGCTGTCTGCATCCGACAGAGATGCAGACCGTGTAGCTGCTTCCGCAAGTCAGGTATGCGGTCTGCGACCCTGTGCCTGACTTGTCAGCTGGCTGTGGGCCACATAGTGGCGGTTCGCGGGCAGCAGTTGGCCCCGGTCCGGTATTTTGAGACCCAAATTTCCACTCACTTAATTTTCACTTGCCAAATGCGAGCAGGCAAGTGGAAATTTTGAGCCCTGCTGTAGGGGACTTCATTGGACTAAACCTAGGCTGACATGAAGGATGCAAACTTAGAGACAGAATGGGGGGAATTTATCAATGTTGTCGCATCATCAGCATCTCTCAAACTGTCTTATCCCTTATTTCCAGTGCATATAGTGACAGATTTATTATCTTAGTTTATGTTTCATTCCTAAATACCTTCATAAGGAGAACTGTCTCAAAAAATGTCTCTATATTTTTTGGTCTCTATATTGTCTCTAAACTGTCACAAGCTTGCAGGGAACCTCCTGGATGACAGCTGAATAGCCCTAAGGGGCTCAGCTGACTTGAGGGTATGAGTCATCTTTGTATAGTTTAAGAAGTGCTCAGGAGAACTTCTAGGCTGTGCGTCTGTTTAGAGCTCTTTTACTGTCGGCAATGCTATACACAAATACTGCACAGTTGAAATATTGTGTAAAATGTCACAAAACATGTGCAGTGTCGCAAACATTAATATGTTGCAAGAAAACAAAAAAAAAGGACGCAAAATAGAGATAAAACTCTGCAGTTAGTTAGCATGACATGTTGGTCTTTGCGCTTAAAAATGTTGTCACAAAAGCCTCTATAAATTCCTCCCAATGTGGATCCTGTAAATTTTTTGTAACCACTATTTTTTTTAAAAGATGCTTTTTATTAGGTTATCAATTTTAGTAAAAAGTTACAAGACAGGTCCCAAATAGTGATAACCTGGGCAACATACCCAGTGACATAAAATCAAGAAAAAAGAAAAAAAAGGGGATTTCAATGAGTTTACAGTCTCAGTACATAAGATAAATTGTAGTCTCAATACAGGCATAAGAAATTCAAGGATACACACCGATGTACAATGAACATGGGGAGTCAGCAGGGAAACTTGGAGATCCAGGCCGCATTCTAGAGCACGAGGTACAATTATGCAGGATCAGTTGTTGTAGTGGTAGAGGAAAGCTATGGTCCCCAGATACGTTCAAAGCGGTCTGGGCTACCCCTCTGCGCATAGGTAAGCTTGTAAAGAGGTAGGGACTGATCGACCATTTTTTTTCAGCAACTCAGGGAGGGAGCAGTGGGTCTGCCCCATACCAAAAGGATGGCTTTCTTAGCATAGAACAAAAGTAGACGGGTGAGGGTCTGAGCCCTATCATCCAACATCAGTTCACCAAAAAGGCCCAATAGACAAAAAGTGGGATTGCATATATTGGGGAAACCCAAGCCAGTCTCCATAAAGGAGGTAATTTCAGACCAATACGAACGGATATGAGGACAAGACAAAAAGGAGTGAAAAAAAATCTGCCCTTGGACCGCAGCGCTTAAAACACAGCAGGGTGGGGGGGGGGCGGGGGGGACCTAATGTATGTAGAAGGGACTGAGTATTATAGACCTGGTAACAAAATTTAACTTGAAAAATTCTATCTGGACGTAATTACAGAAGACATATATGTGTTTTCAAAATCACTCCAATCATCCACATCCAGGTCTGGGAAAAGGGCCTGCCATTTTTGTGTATGTTTATCAAATCTGGACAACCTAATTGCCATAAGTTCGGCATAATAAGTCGATACCAGTTTAGCGGAAATATCTCTGCGTAACATTTTTTCTAGAGGAGACTGGATTGGGCTAAGCGAAGTTGACCCAAATTGGGCTCAAACTGCAAGTGACAATTGAAGGTACACCAAGAAAGCAGCAGGAGAGAGCTGAAGCTCCTCCCTGGGTTGCGAAAAGGTAAGCATCACTCCGTTCCTAAATACATGTGAGAGGGATTTGACGCCCCTCGAGGACCAAAAGGCAGCCGACGGGAGGCGTTGCAGTTCTGGAAAGGAAGGATTGCCCCATAGAGGTGAGTTCGGAGAATGGGGCTAAGCTTCAACAGACAGCCATCTAATGATATATTTAAGTATACAAAGTGTCACTGAAATAAGGGCAGCAAATAAGATAACATTTTGGAGGAATTCAAACCTGGGGGAGAAGCTAATCATGGATCCCTACCAACTGGGTGACCAAATAGTACACATGGAAATTGGGGAAGGCCAAACCCGCCTCGGAAAGCAAAAGCTGCAACACCTCCAAGGCCACACGAGGAGTATGGCCTTGCCACAAAAATGTTGTACTAAGAGAATGTCTATTTTACTGAAATATTTCAGTGGGATGTAACATGGAGAAGAAGTCATAACATATAACAGTTTAGGCAAAAAGATAATCTTAATAATATTGACTCTTCCCAGAAGATCTAGGGGTAAGTCCTTCCATTGGTTCAGTTTCAGTTGAAGGGATTCAATCACTGGCAATAAATTATTTTTAATATACGATGAGAGAGGGAGCTGGACCTTAACACCCAAATAGTTAAATTCGTGGGCCACTCTCAGGGAGGATGCGGGATGGACATGCCTCAACGTGTTGCTATCCAAGGGGAACACAACAGACTTGCTCCAATTAACTTTAAAGCCTGAATAGCACCCAAATGTTTCCAATAATTGAAGTGAGAAAATGAATCATTGGGGTCAGACAAGTAAATCAGTGTGTCATCCGCATATAGTGAAACCCGTTCTTCCAGGCCACGTACCTTCAGGCCACATATTGAAGCAGAATCCCTTATCATGGCCGCCAATGGGTAAAGCAAAGAGGATAGGTGAGAGAGGACAACCCTGTCTAGTCCCCCTAGATATGCTAACGGTAGAAGAAATATCCTTATTGACCCTCAGTCTAGCCAGTGGGGAATTGTAAAGAATCCTAACCCAATGTATCATACGAGGACCGAACCCAACGAGGTGCAATGTATTCAACCAATATGGCCATTCTACACTATCAAACGCCTTATGCGTATCTAGAGAGATCAAGGCCCTACCCTCCACAGTGAGATGGGAGAATTGAAGGTTGGTAAATAATCTATGAATATTCATTCTGGCTGAGCGGCCCGGAATAAAACCCGTCTGATCACTGTTGATCAAAGACAAGATGTGCTTATTAATACGCATTACAAGTATTTTTGCTAGAATCTTGGCATCCACATTGATCAGGGAGATAGTAGGGTCCTTACCAGGCTTCAAAGTCAGAACTATAAGAGCCTCACGCATTGATGGGGGGAGAATGCCCACTTCAAATGCCTCATTATAAACCTCAAAAAGACGCGGACCCAAATCCCAGCCATAAGCAGAGTACCACTCAATCGGAGGCCCATCAAGGCCCAGGGTTTTCTTGGTAGGGAATTGGGAAAGCGCCGTTTCAATGTCCTCAATAGTAAGGGGGAGACCAGCTCATCCTGAGCCTCCGGGGACAGGCATGGCAGTGAAACCTGAGAGAGATATGTGTCTAAGTCCTCATCTGTGTATGTGGCAGTGGAGGTGTAAAGATCCCCATAGAAGGATAAAAAGGCTTCCATGATGTCCTGAGAAGCAGTGACACCACGGCCCGTGCATGAAACAAAACAGGGAATTGAAGTAGAATTATATTCAAGTCTCATAAAATATGCAAGAAGTTTACCTGCCTTATTGCCAAATTAAAATATCTTATGCTGGGTATACAACATTTTTTTTGTACCCTCCAAGAGGAGCAAGTCATACTCCCGTTTTTTTGTCCATCCAGGCTCTATAGGCTACAGTAGAGGGGTCAGAAACATAGGCAGCTTCCACAACACCCACAGCCTGCTCAAGGGTCATAAGAGATTGTGCCTTAAAGGAGAACTATGAGGTGAGTGCTTTTCACTCACCTCATAGTTCTAGCCGACCTGTGACAATGAGACTGTCACAGGTCGGCTCAGTAGATCGGGAGGTGAGCGAACACATACCGGTGCTCTCTGCCGTGACAGGGGAGGGGCTGGATTCCCCCCTCCGCCAGCGCTGACTGGCGGAACGGACGGGGGAGGGGGCTGGTACAACTGGCTCTGCCTCTAGAGAGGCAGAGCCAGCTGTCAGTCACGCAGCTGGGCGGATCCAGACATAATTGTCGGGATCCGCTTCAGCTGCGGCGTCTTAGTATACCGCCAGCAGCAGCCCGCGGTATACTGCGGCGTCTCAGTATACCGCGAGCTACAGCTCGCGGTATACTGAGCCTAGGGTGACGGGAGGACGCTAGTTTGTGTCCTCCCGTTACCCTAAGGAGAACTATGGGGAAAAGACTTAACCCCATAGTTCTCCTTTAACATGGGCTTTCAGTGCGTTCCAGGCATTTTTGATGCGTTTGCATGCGTTCCAGAGCAGGTAAAATAGGGCTTGCTGCAGTTTTTTCATCTGCTCTGGACCTGCACGCTGTGCTGTGAACTGGAGCAAAAAATACCATTGGAATACATTGGACACAGTTTTGATCCACTCTGCAACTGCTCCGTGCTTGGTGTGAAGAAGGCCTAAGAGAATTTTTTGGAAGGGTAAGACACCGCGAATTAAATTAGAAACTTTACAATATTGGTAGGAGAAGGGTGCATTGGCTGTACCTAATCTATGGCTATACTTTCTGGCAACGCAGTTACAGCATTTAGCAGGATGGGAGCGGCCAACATAACATCACCAAGCTTACTATATTATTATGTATCAACTTAGAGGATATGATCCCTGATATGCTTTAGAAACTACTCAATATGCAGAGTCTTCGGTATTTGCCCCGAATATAGGGTAAATAGGAAAAGTATGGTCAGCATATAAATCGTTGATGTATACTACAGGATTTACTAAATTTACACCAATATGGGCTAACAAACTACTCCCGGGGTATTTAAACTCTCAGGGTTTGGTAAATGGAAAGAGGCGGGTATTTGGGCATTGTCACAAATTTATGAGCAAGGTTCCTTATGTACTTATCAACAGTTGCAGAGTGTGTTTCCTCTTTGCAATACAGTTTTATAAATATTTACAGCTCAGACATGTTCTCTCAGTTCATCCTGGTACTTCTAATGTTCAGCTTGTCGCAAAGGAGTTAATGGATAAAATATTTTGAGCAAACTCTATGAAGGGGCTAATTTCTAATATATACTGTATGGTTCACTGTTGAATAATGTTTTATAACAATTCCCATTAAAGAATAGACGAGGTTGGGAAATAGATATAGGGAGATGAAATATAGGAGGCAATTATAAGGTCAGTCTAAACGGTATCCTTATCTGCTTCTCAAAGATTGATTCAATTGAATATTTTCCAATTTCCATCGAACTTGTCGGACCACAGAATTTATTTTTAATGGAGAACTATGGGGTTAGGGCTTTTCCCCATAGTTCTCCTAAGGGTAACGGGAGGACACAAACTAGCATCCTCCCGTCACCCTAAGCTCAGTATACCGCGAGCTACAGCTCACGGTATACTGAGACGCCGCAGCTAAAACAGATCCCGACAATTATGTCTGGATCCGCCCAGCTGCATGAGTGACAGCTGGCTCTGCCTATCTAGAGGCAGAGTCAGCTGTACCCGCCCCCTCCCCAGTCTGTTCCACCAGTCAGCGCTGGAGGATCGGAGTGGGGAATCCAGTCCCTCCCCTGTCACGGCTCTGTGCCGTGACAAGATCGAGAAGTGAGCGAACGCCGGAATGTGTTCACTCACTTCCCGATCTACGGAGCCGACCAGTGAAAGTTTAATTGTCACAGGTCGGCTAGAACTATGAGGATGAGTGAAAAGCACTCACCTCATAGTTCCCCTTTAAGATTAATATTAGATCTCACTCAAAGTGTTGTAAATGTGGGGTAGAGCCAGGCTCACCGATACATCTTCTGTGGCGCTTTCTAGAATTAGTAAGATACTGGGAATCTATATTAAGTTCTATAAATGGAATATTTGAGGTCAATATACCTTTCACCCCCTGGTGCGTATTTTCGGGGGTCTTTGACTACTCTGAATGGGAGGACTATAGGGTGTTGGCTGTACAAAGAGCTCTATTTGCGGCGCGTTGGGGGCTTATATTTAAGTGGACCAAAGCGTCTCCTTCGTTCCAAGGGTGAATTGGTGACAGAAATTAATAATTTAATCGATTTAAAAAAACATACTTACCAACATAGGGGTACGCCGGAGAAATTTGTAAAAATTTGGGGGAAATGGTTATCTTCTCCGTATTATTCTATACATCTATGCATTCCTTCATCTACATGACTGTTGTGTTTTTTTTCTCAAGTTACTGATATATCAGGTCTTATGTAAGAAGATGAATGCTGGAGTCGGTGTGACGGACCCCCGTACTCAGGATGAGTATGTCCGCCAATGTCTTCTTCCTTGCTGAGGAGATATTGGAACCCGCTGATCTGTAGCTCCCAGTTTCCCCAGTCACTAGCCAAGGCTGGAGTGTAGGGTAAACAAACTCTGATTTATTGAGCAACTGCACAAACTTTTATACAGCAAGTGATGAAATCAGAATATAATCCCATCACATCCACCCTCCCCTCCCAGACAATCGGTCTGCTCAACACCACAGGTGTCCACCTGCTAACGAGCTCCAGACAGCCATAGCAACAGCCTGGCCAGAATGTCATTGTTCTGAGCTCCCTCAGAGAACAATGGGAGATAACGAGGGATGGTGCTGATACTCTTTCCATAACCAGGTCACACAGCATAACGCACTCAAACATAACCCAACACCAATACACATTTAACTTATAAACTGATCACCATGTCGTAACAGTCGGTTCAACAAATCACCTGTGCTAAAGTGTAATATTATGGTATATTCTGTATGGTCATTTGAATTGTCCGTGGTTTATATATTTGTTCATTACTGTATTTGCAGATGCATATTTCCTAGGGAAAGAAGGTAAATTTCAGAAAACTAAGAAGGCCAGCTGTCATGAATGGGGCTCATGGGTATACACTGGAATCAGGAATGTGGACCCTCTTGCAGGGACACCTGGAGAAATGGGTGCAAGCAGCGTAGGTTGGCAACTCCCAGAGCTGGAGTACTAGTAGGGCACAGAGCAGGGGAGCTGACTGAGGCAGTGGAAGACAGGTTTAAGCTGGAAGGGCAAGTAACTAGGCAGGGGGTGGCATGGGGTCCCCCAGGGTGTGGAATCTAAGGGCCAGCCGGTGTTCACCAGATGGACTTGGCTGCATGCTGACCCCAGGTTCACCCAACAGCCAACAATGGTTGACAAGGCCAAAGTTCTGAAAGGTTGCAGACACACATACGACAGACAAAACAAAAAAAGGTCAGGGACAGACGGATGACTAGGATTTACAGGGACAATCCATAGGATAGTGACTGACTGAAGACTGGGATTTTCAGGGAATATCCTAAGGATAGACACAGACAGAAGACTGGGATTACCAGGGACAAGCTGAAGGATAGGGACAGACTGAGGACTGGGATTTCTATGGACAAGCCAAAGTTCACAGCAGACTAAAGACAAGGATTTCCAGCCAAAGATCAGTACACGGATAAACTTCAAGGAATTTAGGTTCAATAGCAAACAGGGGACTCCGCATCTAGCTTAGGAAAGCGTTGCTCGGGCAGCACGCCAAGCGCGGCACTGGGTTTAAAAAGAGTCAGCAAGAGGGAGGATCCGAAGGATTGGTCACAAGCAGACTGCTCCGATTGGCTGAGAAGCTGCATAAGAAACAGCAGGAGAGGTCAGCCAATCCCTGAAGCTGGCAGACTGGTGCAAGAGCAAGTTAGGTACAGAGTACATTCTTAGAGGTCTACAAGCAACAGTACAGCCCTGCATGCTTGCACAACCAGGGATAAGAGGTCTGCATATACTTATAGAACTACAAGTAACAGCTCAGCTGCAAGTCTGCAGCTGACGTGTGATAGTACCCCCCGCCCCTTTAGGGCCCCTACCTGGATGGTAGGGGGTTCCCCTTCTGGGAAACTGTTCATTAACGGAGAGGTCTGAAGAACAAAGTGGGATTCAGGAAGGACAGAAGGACTAGCTTGCAGTGTCGCCTCCTGATGAATGGCCTCTGGGTATTCCAAGCAAATGCCAGCAGATTGGTCGGAGATGCCTACAGAAACCAAACCTGGCAGAAGGGAACCACCGTGATCAAAAGCATAGCCGGAAAACAAGCCACTATACTTCATCAGGTCCCCGTAGCAATGCTCAGGGGCACAGAAATCCATAGAGCTATGCCTAGAAGAGTTGGGACCCGAACCTGAAGTGCAGAGCCAGAAGAAGTCTGAACCCACTGTAGACCCTAATAACCAAGCCAAAAGTGGAGTTCTCTGAAAATAGAACTCACTTGTGCGTGGGCAATCTTCGGGTTTGCCTGAATGGAAGGAAGTACTGGGCAAATCTGGACAATCAGGTTGACACTTGACCTTCTCAGCGCCAAGCAAGATACTTGAGCTGTTACTCCTACAAAAAAATTGTGATGGAGTAACAATAACAATATGTTCTATATAGGAGAACTGAGAGGCTTCAACCTGGAGGTAAATGGTTCAGGCACAATCTCAGGAACACGTGATACTGGCAAAGTCACAGGGATGCATGGCACAGGCATTACATTAACAGGGGAGGCCATCTCACATTCAGGGGAGGCCGTCTCGCATTCAAAAGAGGCGGACTCAGGCACAGGAGAAAATTTTACTCACACAGAAGATACAGATTTTAATTTGGAAGAGACAAATGCTGAGGACGGAGAGGCAGTTTCATAAAAAATGGAAGGCCCGGTGTGCAACTCTTCAGAGGTAAAGGCAGGATACTTGGGCACAAAGGCAGCTAGACTTGGAGTAGTCAGGACTGGAGTAGCTGGTTAAGCAGTGGGCAGGACTGGAGTAGCTGGCACTGCAGTGGGCAGGACTGGAGTAGCTGGCACTGCAGCGGGCAGGACTGGAGTACTAGACACTGGCGCTAGAAGGACTGGAGCAGGAGCAAGCAAGACTGGAGCAGGAACAGGGTGGACTGGAGCAGAAGCAGGCTGGACTGGAGCAGAAGCAGGCTGAGTAGACACAGCTGGTAAAGGAACAGACTCATCCACAGAGCAGTCAGTCCAGACTTCATTCTCAAAACAGTCAGTCCAATCATCAAGATCTATTTCTTCAGTTGCTTCATCATCCGAACAATCAGTCCATTCTTCAAGATCCTTTGCTTCTGACTGATACTTAGGCGTCCTTGGGAACAGGTGTATCTAATTTGCAGACACGGGCGCTTGCTATGGGAAATTGGGACTGCATTTAAAAAAAAAACATGTTCAATAGTCTGGAATGAAGTCTCGGGATAAGAACCTTGCTTCAGAGCTAGAAAAGTGTCTGAGAGATTTGAAAAGAAATGAGGGGGAATTTGCAAGTGACCCATAATGTTGGCTAATTCAATAAGCTTTACAGGGTTTTCACACAGAAACAGGTTGTAATCTAGCATTTCATTCATTGACTAAAAAAGGTAATATACAATCTGACGTGACCAGGTTGCCAAGGGCGACTGCCGGATGAAAGGTTAATGCAACAGTTTGATAACAGCCTGCAGGAATGAACAGATGTTCTGGGGATTTCAATCTTGAAATCTAGGTGGGGGGAACAAAGATGTGTTGCTTTGGGCAAGTTTCCCAGGAAACAAAGTTTTTAAAAACAGCAGGACTAAAAGTCCCAGCTGGCTGAATGCTTGCAAAGTGGATATATGTATTGTGAACAGGAAATTGAGACATGGTTGGCACTTTTTCAGAGCATGCAAAACTAGGGGTTAGGTCAGCAGGGTCGATGGCCCGACCAAACTGTCACGAAGTGTACTCAGAGGTGAGTCCCGCAATCAAGGGTGTGGACACTTCCAGGGGCACCTAGGTCAAAGGGTGCAAGCAGTGTAAGCTGACAACTCCCAGAGCTGGAGTTCTAGCAAGGACAGTAGCTGAGGAGCTGAATGGAAGCAAGTGGAAGATTGGTTTAGCTCAAGGTTCAATTACTAGGCGGGATGCTGCAATGCTGAGTAGGAAGCGTGGTGGGATCCTCCAGGGTGTGGAATCTAAGAGTCTTCCCCAGAGCTCCCGATGGTGGAGATGGATTTTTTGCGTGTTGGCCCCAGGTCACGATGCCCAGGCTCACCCAACTCCCCTAACAGCCAACAATGGTTGACAAGGCCAGAGTTCTGGGGCTCGACCAGACACACGTAGGACAGACAAAACAAAGGTCAGGGACAGACAGATAACTATGATTTCCTGGGACAAGTCAAAGGGTAGGGACAGAAAGTAACTGCTCAGCTGCAAGTCTGCAGCTGAAGTGTGACAGAAATGTTCCCTTAGCTGAACTGTTGTAATTAAATGGCCGGATTACTTGCACTTGAAGGGCGGGTGACCGTTTTTTAAAATGGCTTTTCCCAACCCTGCTCGTGCGTGCCCCCACGCACAAGTGAGAACCTTTGAACATTTTGTACAGCTGGCGATGGCTGTTACATACAAGTGTTCGGGCGCCTATAGAGCCACCCAATCGCTTGTACAGTGCTGAGGAAGAGGGCACCCCTTCGCCTATCTTGGGCTCCACTGTCTCCCGTGTGGGCCCAGGAACGGCACGGTGGGTCTCTGCACTTAGATGAGAGGGAGAGCAGCACAAAGTGCCTGATCTCCCCTCCAGTTTGTCTCTCATTTCTGCTGCTGTTGTAGCTGGAGAAGAACCCGGTGAAGCACAATCTGTGCGTTATCAGCTTCTTTGGAGTCCCTAGGTGACAAGGAGTCTAGTACCCCTGATGTCTCCATATAGAGGACAGGTCACTGTAGCTGTGCTATCACATAGGGGGCATGTTAACCTCCTATGTGATAGCAATAAAGTTTAGTGTAAAAAAAAAGTTTACAAAATGAATAAATGTGGTGAAAATTGAATTTGCAAAGAATACAAAATCACAAGGAAATTTTCTTGCACATGATTGGATAGTGGAAATCAGCAGGGCATCACATTCACTTGGGAAACTAAGGCAAAAAAAAGCATTTGCCTTTAGTAAATCAACCCCCATCGTCTCTTCTGCAATACAAAGCCTGTCTGTGTGCACTTTATTTAGATTTTCTGTAAAGTTCAAGTTTAAATTGCCAAGAACGTATAGCCCTTGATCAGTTGACCTAATCTGTCCATTTAAAATCCAAACAAGAATGTTTACAACCGCCTTAGAGCATCAGTGAACGCCACATCATTCCAGCACTCCCTCCTTCCTTCCTGTATGGCTTGTTTGTCTGACTTACACGGCTCGACCTATTCCTGAGTTAGCCGGAGGGGCGGGAGCGCGTCCTGCCAATCAAGCAACCGCGGAAATTGATAGGTCATCTCCACAAACAGGAAGTAGACCAGAAACGTCAGCGTGTGATTGGGCGCGTCTGTGCAATAGGGGCTGTGGGCACTTCCGAATCCCCGGTGTCAGCTCTGCGGGAGGACGGAGACAATGTTGGAGGATGGGAGCTGCTGAGAAGTTGTGACCCGGGGGGAGGGAGACGGAAAGGAAATAAGAGCTACAGGTGGTTTCAGAGCCCCCGGGAAGTCAGCAGTTCGGTAAGAGACGGCTCTGTTGGAGAAATTCTCCCCTACATATTGACATCGTCTGTTCACTGTTTCATCCTCAGGGGCTGTGTGCTCCCCTCATATCTCACCCTGGATCACAGATGACAAGTATGGTGACATTTCCATGGACGGGCCCTCATCCTATAGTGTTACTCTCACACAGTGGCATGAGAAGGAATGCTTGTCGCACATCTCTTGGTCAGCTCCTCCTACCTGTGTCATGGGATTGGAGTTTCCTTACTATAAGCCCATGATCTGTTGTGATTTTACAGGATGTTGTTAGGTAAAACCTTTTTTATTTTTTGGATGAGGTAAGGGAAGTTCCGATACTCTGTCAAGTTTATATTGCCGTCCTAGTGTTGCCATCTTTTCTTCAAGTGAAACTTGAACACTCTAGTACCCCCCCCCCCCCCCCACTACCCCACTATAGGGGTGTATAGAGGGGAGAGCGAGGAGAAGCAGCCAGTTGGTGGAGTAGAGACCAGCTATAGAGAATTACAGCACAATAAAATAACAAAGCTACATACTCTGTTCTGGGTTGGCACACTAATGTTTCCAGGTGGCCTGTGCGGGCTCTCAGATGGATGTACGGGCTCTCAGGTGTACTGTGAGCACTGTCAGGTGGGCTGTCTGGGCTTTGGTGTCTCGCCACAGGTCCGCAGGTGGGCAGCATGGTGTCAGGGAGCTGGAGGAGTAGGCAATGTGCGGGCAGCCGGTGCCTGTTTACATGCACCCGCAGCCTAGAGGATGATCAGGATTCAGGAAGTTGCACCTGCCCCAGATTGCGCCTGCAGGGGACCACAGCAGTCGCATATGTCAAAGTTAGTGTGTCAGCTACGTTATGTTGCCTTTCATTTGAATGACACCCCAAATGCACCTGGCTACAATGTGATAGACTGCGTGTACCATAATAGTGTTCTTTGAGGTGCAGTTGAAAAAAAAAGTAGTGCATGCATCGCACCTGCCCCACTTTAGCGCATGGAAGGTGCATTGCATGGTGCCATGGTTCCTTGTTGCTGGGAGCGAAACTACACGTGTCCAACCCCTGGAAACCCTGCACCTACCGTTTTTTTGAGAGGAGATGGAGGAGAACCCCTGACGTCATTGGTTGCTGGGACCGCCCAGCACTGCCTGCCAAACGCTGTTTAAGATTTTCTGCGTCAAATGTATAAGCTTGAGCAGCTACTGTGTTAATTTTTAGGTGGGGAGTTAGGGGTTGGAGGAAAAACATGCTCAGCTTAGCGTTCCTAGCAACAAATGACTGCAGAAGAGGACCTCTTAGAAATGTGATCCGAACATGGACCAATCGCCGACCTGCGCTGGGTTTTGGCTTGCAGTGGCTGGTGCATCCATTATTGGCCATACATAATGGAGCACAGGTTGGCGGGCCAGACAGCTGCAGACCAAGGGCTGGATACGGCCTGCGGACTGTAAAATGCCCAGGTCTGGTCTAAGTCTCATTCACACTGGCATCATGCTCTACAACTCCTCTAAAAAGCAGTTCGAGGTAAATCATTTTTTAGAGGGCGGTAGAACATAGGCTGCCTAGCAATCGGGAGACTACACTGGTGCCTCCTACATTAGTTTTTGCCAAGTCATCTTCCAGGAGCCAATGAGAAGACTATGCTTGCCTGCAACAGGAAACACACCATATACATAAGATAAAAAAAGAGCCTCTTATAAGCTCACCTCAGTTTTTTTGTTTCCTCCAGCATAACAGGAGCATCTATGTTTTATGTTTTACTTTAGGCTGTCATGCTAGTTGCAGGGGCCTCCCATGTATGTAATCTTGAACACAGGGACGGGTGGATCCTGAAGAGCTGCACAAATGGGTTTTCCGATCGGACCCACAACCGATTTATTATGGCCTAATCAAAGGGGTGGCAACCATACTTCACGGCGTGAGTTGTCTCCAGATGGAATCCAACTATGTGTGTCTTGGAATAAGTGTTATTGACCGCCCCCTTCCTCCCGCCCTCTCCCAGTCAAAATGATGTCCAGGAGAGCCGCAGTAACTGAGTCCCAGGCCTCTTTCAGAATGTGTGGGTTCTGGGTTTACTCCCGGCGATCGCGGTGACGACTGGTCAGTGGACAGGTCGGGTCCCTGACTCTCCACGGGAGGGAGGGGAGCCAAGTTATGCTTACCGAGTAGAGGAGGTCTCGGGTGTGGCAACCGATGGCGCAGGCCAGCGGAAGTGACGTTACGCTGGAGGTGGAGTATTGAAGGATGAAAGAAGGTTTATGGAAAGTTACTTATGTTTATGGCCTTCGGTCCTTGAGGTTACTCAGGTGAGATTGTAGGAGGCTCTTCTTTATCTAATGTGGATAATGCTTTTCCTGTTACAGGCCGGCAAAGCCTTCTCTCATTGGCTGTTCTGGAAGATTCCTGTAAACAGTTACCAGGTAACTAACTCACGTGTTTTTTTTTCCTCCCAATGGATATTTTGTATTTCAACACCGTGTCACAGCTGCATGCCTATTAGGCCTGGTTCACACTGAGCCTTTTGTAGTGCTTTTTCTGCCCTAAAAAATCCAATTTTTTTCTATGGCCCTGTTCACATCTGAAAGTCTTGTCGCAATAAGCAAAACGCCTGTTGCTGGAAAAAGTACATGAGCTTTTCTTTTTTAAGCATATTGCAGCTCGTTTTGACCCCATAGACTCAATAGGAAACATGCATTTTACGCACGTTTAACATCAATGAGCAGCAATCTGCTCACAAAAACGCGTGACTTGATTTATTCGCAAAAATGCTGACGCCTATGTGTGAACCCAGCCTAAATTGCAATGGTTGCGGCATTTGCCACATCAAATATATGAGCTTAAAGGAGAACTATGGGATTAAGGCTTTTCCCCATAGTTCTCCTTAGGGTAACGGGAAGACACAAACTAGCGTCCTCCCGTCACCCTAAGCTCAGTATACCGCAAGCTACTGCTCGCGGTATACTGAGACGCTGAAGCGGATCCCGACAATTATGTCTGGATCCGCCCAGCTGCGTGACTGACAGCTGGCTCTGCCTATCTAGAGGCAGAGCCAGCTGTACCCACCCCCTACTCCGTCCGATCCGCCAGTCAGCGCTGATGGATCAGAGGGGGGAATCCAGCCCCTCCCGTGTCACAGCAGAGAGCCGTGACAGGATCGAGAGGTGAGCGAACGCCACTATGTGTTCGCTCACCTCCCGATCTACTAAGCCGACCTGTCACAGGTTGGCTAGAACTATAAGGTGAGTGAAAAGCGCTCACCTCATAGTTCTCCTTTAAGCAGCTGCTGTTAATATTTAGGTGGGCAGTTTTTGTTTTGGTCGCCCGAGTGGAATTCCCCTCACTGGGAGAGGTTTTATGTAATTTCCTGTTGTGTCCCTGGAACAGGAAGTTAAGGGAAATTTCCCCAATGGTACACAAACAGCAGAAAAACATAACCTGACAGGTTTTTTTTTGTTTGTTATTAGGTCTTCCGTATCCTATCTAATTTTAATACTCATGTCCGTGAAGATTCTCATTTATCCAGTACATGGTATAGCTAGTAAGAAGTCCAGTTGAATGTGACTACGTCTAGCTTTGCTGTAAATACACTTTATATGTAAATCCTTTTTGGATTCATTGTGGCACTATTAGAAGCTCAGATTTTTATTGCTGATTATCCTTGTTGGTGGGATTCACTCTCACCTTTGGTCCTAGCGACCATTAGTGGGGGCAGAAAGCGAGGTTAAAATCTACAATTTTAGAATTGTCACAGGAACAGCACATGAAGTAAAATCTCTAGGGATGCACCAATACCATTTTTTTTCAAGACTAGAGTATGAGTACCAATACTTTTCCTCAAGTACTCACCGATACCAATTACCGATACTTTTTTTTTTTTTTTGTGTGTGTGTGTGTGCAAGTTTTTCTAAAACAATACAGACTATTGATTTTAGAACACTGGTGGAGCACCAGGGCCCAGTCCCAGCTGCAACCCTGTTTGTTCTTCACTGACTCCAAGGTGTAGAGGGACTACAAATCCCAGCAATACATTATCCAGCAATGCATAATACCACCAGCTATAGAGGCCTACAAATTCCAGCAATACAATATATAACAATGTAGAATACTATTAACTATAGAGCACTACAAAATTTTTTACAGCAATGCAGAATAATATGAAGCTACATACTCTGTGTTGTTCACCAGGGCTGTGCGGGGTCTGACCAGGCCTGTGAGGGCGTTGAGGAGGAAATGTGCGGCCAGACCAGGGCAGCCGCCACGAGGTCCCCAGCTGGCTGCCGAGGTCCCCAGCAAGTGCAGGAGCTCGGGCAGCCACTTGTGTTTAAAAGTTTAAATCACCGGTATCGGTGCATTTTCACGAGAACTTGTGAAAATGCCCAGTATCGGCACTGAGATCGGTATCGGTGCTTCCTTATAAACCTCTGGTTACTACTAAAAGGGAATATTAACCCCAGACTTAGAGTTCTCTGGGGTTTGCTGTCTCCCCTTCTAAGACTTTCCTTAAATTCCTGCTTTGGTGACAACTAGGGATGTCCCGATACCGATGCTAGCTTCGGTATCAGGCCCAATACAGGGCATTTGCACAAGTACTTGTACCTGTGAAAATGCCCCGGTACCTAACGCCAATGCTTGCGCATCAGTGTTGATTTCGTATTGCCCGGGGCATATAGTTCCGGGCAAACGAGAGCAGGGGGCGTGGACCGGTGACGGTGCGAGGCGTGAAGCAGTGACGGCAGGGGGCATGGATCGGTGACAGGGCAGGGGGCGTGGAGCGGTGATGGAGCCGGACACATGGAGCTGTGACAGGCTCTGTCACCTCCCTCAGCCTCTGTCCCCGACTCGTTCTTGTCACAGGAGTTCTAGCACAATGCTGTGCTAGAACACCTGTGTTGGAGGTGACAGGGCCAATAAAGAATACCTGTCACCTCCAAATGCTATCACACAGGGGTTTGTTATCCCATGTGTGATAGCAATAAAGTTAAGTGAAAAAAAATAGTTAGGAAAAGTAGAAAATAATAAAATAAAGTTTAAAAAAATGATTAAAAATGTGACTAAGTAAAAATAAAAAGACGATAAAGTAAAAATTAATAAAATAAATGAAAATTAAAAATGTTTACAAAGTAAATAAAAATGCCCCATCATCTGCATGCGAATAAACGCAGTGTTTTCAACCGCGATCGTGTGCAACCGCACGGGCAGGGCGGTATTGCGGTGGGAAAACGCACAATCTGCCTGGCACGACTGGGGTGCCATTAGAAAAAAATGGCACTGACAGCGAAATCGACGGTGTGCAATCCGTGACCGCCCGTTCATCGTGTACGAAACCGAGCAGATGGCTGGGCGGTCACGGAATCGCACACCAGCGCCGATTTCACTGGCAGTGCCATTATTTTCTAATGGCACTCCATTCGCGCCATGCAGATTGAGCGGTCTCCTGCCGCAATACCGCCTGGGCGGTCCCACACGATCATGGTTGAAAACATGAATAGTTTCAATGTTTTATTGTTCTAAAACAGTCTTTAATTAAAGTTCTTCATAATCATAAACAAATTGGCCTAAAATCATTAGTCTATTGTTTTTTTTAAAATGTCACCTGTCCCTTTAAGAACAAGTATCAGTAATTGGTATCGGCACATGAGGGGAAGTACTTGGTCTTAAAGGGGTATCGGGACATCCCTAGTGACAACTGTGAAACTAATTCTCCCCAGAGTTTCTGTGTTGGCGCCAATGGTCACAAAACTAGGGGGGAAAAAAAGTTCTGGCTATACATACTTTAACCATTCCATACTTTATCTGAAACAAAGTAAGTATTTGTTTTACATATATCTCTTTATAACAAATGCTTTAGGTATAAACATTCTATAGGTTCTGTTCACAAGCTGAAAGTAGTTTAGGATACAGTTGTATAATACACAACATTTTTAAAGCCGAACTCTTATTATAGTGTATGCAGAGGCAAAATAGAATTTATTTATTTTTAGTTTTGGGCAGAGTTTCTCTCTGCTCACTGTTGCAGGGACAACCCTTTTCTCCAAATAAGTGAAGAAACCCCTTCAACGGCAACACTTGCAGAAGTAACAATGTCTTTTTTTTTAAGTTACCTGAGGGAATGTTAGAACCCCTGTCAGTTGTTTTTTTTAAATTGCCTTTTGAGACAAATTCCCTGTTGAATATTTTTCCTTCCTGTCTGGTAAAAGTTTCTCCCCAGAACAGGAAGTGAGGTAAAATTTATCTAATGGAGCCCCAGATAGCAGTAAAACCGGATAGTGCTTCTATGGCCCAATTCACATGGGGCAGTTTGGGATTCCTGTGACAGGAATCCCAGGTTTCCCATTTAGATGTGGCCGCTGTCAGCTGCATCTTTTAAGTGGCAGTCCGTATGTAATGATATATGAAATGATTACATGCGTTTTGGAATAGATCACGGTCGCTGGATGTAGGATTGATGCATCTAGGGACACTGATCTTTTGCAGACTTCATGTAATTGTATTAGGAATGCACCGATACCGGTATTTCGGTATCGAGTATCGATATTTTTTTTCCAGTACTCACCGATACCGGAAATCTCATTAAGGAAGCCAGGGAAGGCGTCCCCATGCTTCTCAACACTGTCGAGAAAGCAGGAGGCCGGGCGCCGTAAAATAAAGCAGTGCCCGGTTACCTGATTGGCCGGGAAGCCGGCTCCATACTCACTTGTCATGAGGTGACGAGGGAGCATGAAGCCGGCTTCCTGGCCAATCGGATAGCCGGGCACCGCGTCATTACACTGCACCCAGCTTCCTGATTGACCAGCTTTCTGACCAATCAGGAAGCCGGGCAGCGAGTCATTACACGCCGCCCGGCCTCTTGATTGGCCGGAAAGCTGTCTCTATGCTCTCTCCTCACAAGTGACGAGGGAGCATGGAGCCGACTTCCTGGCCAATCAGGAAGTCAGGCAGCGTATAATGACGCGCTGTCCGGCATTGGAGCATTTGGGCGAGTACGAGTACTTGCCCAAATACTCGGCACCGATGCTAGTATCGGTGCATCCCTAAATTGTATCGTATACGATTACATATTGACTGCTGCCGTCACCCAGTCATGTACTTGGACGGATACAGCGGCCGCATCTGGGCAACAGGGACACCTGGCATTTCTGCCACAGGAATGCCAGATTGCCCCGTGTAAATGAGGCCTAACTTTTCCCACCCTCTATCCAAAACGAAAAAAATTAACCATTGTGGCTACAAGATACACTTTAGCATTTGAGTAACTTCTGCTTGGGTATATCATACTAGTAGACCACCTGTTGGCGCTTGCTACAACCCCTGCAAAGTCGAATTCAAGCATCAGTAAATATGTTTTTCACCCAAAAAGATCATAGAAACTTACTAAACCTTAAAAAGATTTATAAACCCAATCACTAATATTTTCTGTCATTTTTGTAGTTTTAGAAGTACATTTTCAATATTTTTGAAACTGCAGTTTTAATTAAAATAATACCTGGTGATCCTGCCATGAAATGCTTTCTCTAGCCACTTCCTGTTATAGGATAACGGTTCTGTTATCCAGTCTCCCAATTGTCACCCTTTCACATCCGCTTATGATAGAGACTACCCATTACTTGGGCATGGCCTATTGTTGTCACCATCATAAAACCTGCCCTGCTTAATTCCAGGCAATCATCACTGGAGTGCATGTAGAGAGGAAGTAGTTGCAAAGATGCTGCAGGGGATCAGCAGATGCAACAATATGTGGG